>NW_012106509.1:448367-452560 GCF_000951045.1 Mandrillus leucophaeus | reverse complement strand
AAAAAAATGTGATTGTAAGAAATAAATAAAACTTTTTTGCTTGGGTTTTGCTTTGGTTTGGTTTGCTTTCCTACATTTGTCTAGAAAATATTTCTCAATTCTATTTCACCTGAATTTTGGAACCCATCTTAGCCTTTATTATTTTAAATAGAATTTTGTGATAGGGAGCATTTTAGATGTAACTTCTCAAGATGTCATATTCAATGTGAATGCCATTGCATGTTGAAGCTATGCTACTATCAACCTCTGGGCAAGGCAGACACACTCGAATCATCTTTTAGCTTCCCTTCAATTTTTCTCTCAGCTTTATCACTGAGTTAATATTCCTTTCAAAGAAAGTTGTTTAAACTATGGGGATCTTTTCATTCTATTGCAGGATCATAGGCCAGTGGAAACAGCAGCCAAAGTCAGAGGCTTTCTTAATGTGCTTGTTATCAACAAGCCAGGTCCCTCCTCAGATCCCTGACACAACACACACACACACACACACACACACACTCTCTCTCTCTCTCTCTCTCTCTCACTTGGCTTCTGTCATCTGAAGAATGGGAATAATGCTTTTTGTTTAATATACTTAAAGTAAATTTTAAAACAACGGAGAAAATACGCATCAAAATTATACCAAGTTTGTGGTGAAGGAAAGACAAGCTGATGATATGTCTTTCATTGTATCAAGTATTTATTCAACAAATATTCAAGGAGCATATTCTGGATGTTAGCTCCGGAAGAAAACAAAAATGAGATGGAAAGAGTGAGGGCAACCTAAAGGTGAAATGGAAGGAAACTCTATGGCATGGACTTCATATGTGGAAGATGCCAAATATATGTTACTCCAAAATAAAAGAATAAGAATAAATCAAACACAGCCTAAGATACGTTACAACCCTAGTTTTAATTAAAAATTAAGAGTATATGCCTTACTCTTTTTTTGGTAATTGATGACATGATGTAATTTTATATTCATTTTGCAAAGCAGCAAGATCTAAAGCCCTGGCAAGATAAACATTCTGACTATTTAAAAAATACTCTTAGTGTGTTTTAGATTCTTTTGGTTGCTGGGATATGACAGGCTGAGGAAAGAGTGTTCCCAACACAATTTGTGACCGCCCTTTCTTTCCTCTTCTCCCTAACAAGGTTAGTTAGATTCATGCAGATCTTGTAGATTAAAAAGGGCCCTTATCACTGCATGGTGATCACTGTTCCAGGCCCGGACAATGAAGGTTCATCCAAAAGCACCGCTTCCTTTTTGCTATTGACAGGAAACTCTGAATGTGACGAGCTGCACAAGCCTTACTCAGTGCCTGGCGGGGCAGCAGCTGGAGACCTGGGAGGAAAAACAATTTCTAATCCTGGTGTTTGTACAATAGAGTATCAGGTGGATGGTAAGATGGGAAAGCTAATGGGAATTTTCTTTTAATATTTATTATTGAAATACATCATTGTCCCAGGATGGATAGAGAATTGTGATACTCACAAAAGAACGTGAAAGAAAAAATAAAATACTTTTCCGGTTAAGAAAACTTGGAACTTGGAAATTTAGCATGTAAAGAAGTATGGTAAGGTTCCATAAGAGAATGATAACTATGTTAAAATAAACTAGCTCTTCTAAAGGATCTGCTAGAGGTATGTTTCAAACTCTCTTGAATTCTTATGTTCAATTATAAAATGTGCCAATTCACTCTTAAAAGTGTACCAGGCCGGGCACGGTGGATTGTGGACCGGATGCAGGGGCTCACGCCTGTAATCCCAACACTTTGGGAGGCTAAGGCAGGCAGATCATGAGGTCAGGAGTTCAAAACTAGCCTAGCCAGCATAGTGAAACCCCATCTCCACAAAAAGTACAAAAAAAAAAAATACCAAGGCATGGTGGCGGGCTCCTGTAATCCCAGACACTTGGGAGGCTGAGACAGGAGAATCACTTGAACCCAGGAGGTGGAGGTTGCAGTGAGCCGAGATAGCGCCACTGCACTCCAGCCCAGGCGACAGTGAGAGACTGTCTCGGAAAAAACAAAAAACAAAAGACAGTGGACCAAACTCTCTTTAAACTATTAGCAGAGAAACAGTTAAAATGAAAACCACTAGCAATTGAAGCACCCTGAATATCTTGTTTTCATTTATCATTTTTCATCTATATTGCTTGAAAGAAATACATTAATTGTGGGGATTTTGTTTAGATACTCTGATTGACAGTATCAGAGGAAGACGATGGACTGCACCCTTGATGTGCTAAAATGAGGAACTGATGAGACAGCACAGACGGAAATATCCATTAGGTAGTTGGAGATTTGTACCTACAGTTCTATAGAAAGTTGAGCTACTAAGGAAAAAAAAAAGGCCAAAGGAGAGAATATATAAGAAGGTCAAAAACGAAATCTCCCAGAAAAGTTTACTTTTGGAGGAAGAGAAAAAAAAAACAAGTAATTTTACTAAATGCATACCTAAATTTTTAAAAATCAAAGGAATATAATACACCTAGAGGTAGAGAGATGGATGATGTCTCAGATGATGTAAAGGTCAAAAAGGAAAGGAACTCTGAGCAAGGAATCCAAATTAGCAAGTTGGCAAAGCTTTGACATTTGGAGAAAACAATTTCAGTTGACTAATGAAAGCAGAAACCAGATTGCTAGAAGAACTGGATTGCAAATGATAAGCGATAAGGTGATGGAGGAAATATGAATAGATAATTCTTTCAAAAATGTAATGGGGGCAGAAGGAGACAGAAGTTTGATCAGGGAGAAAGCTGGAAGACAGCTTCTTGCTCCTGAAAGGGGAAAGTTTAAACGGTGGAAATGTGACATTTACACAGAGAAGGGGAAGGACAGGGATAAGACAACAAATCTGCTCTTTGTGCTTAAGGAAGCAAACAAAAAAAATCTGAAAGAAAAAATAAAATGTAAAAGAACTGAAAATTCAGATTAGCTATTTAGCCCACTCATGTAGGTTAGCCACCCCAGTCAGCGTTTAGGAATTCCCTGCCGTCTGAAACAGCAGTGGTTTACACCCACGATTCAGGCAGTGGGCCTGTTTGTTTGCTTTTCCTTTGGTGAGAGAGTCTGCACATCCTGTGGCAAGCCAGAGGCATCCCTGCCCTCTCCTGCCCTCTCCTCCCTCCTTGCTCGCCTTCCTCCCCGCCCCTTTTTTTTTCTCAAGCTGAGTTTGTCTTGGAAATTCTAACCTAGCAAATTAATTTTATTAAAACAAGCTAGGCAAATATCTCTGGCAATCAAGGAGAGCTTCGTTCTACTGGAAGAGCAGCCAATTAAAAAAAAAAAGAAGAAGAAAAGAAAGAGAGAAAAGGAAAGTTACAGAGGAAATACAGATAAAACTTGATTATTGAGAGCCTGCCTGGTGGTCCAGTTTCCCGGGTCAACAGTTTGGCCCAAACATTCAAGGCTGGCTGAAGTATAAAAAGATACAGAGCAAATCTGCTCATTCACTGGAGAGAATGCTTCCTAGCTTTAGGCCAAAACTCTAAGTGATATTAACAACCCCTTACTCAAAAATAGAATCCAAATATGGTCCGACAAATGTGAACAATCAGGCACTTTCTCAGAAATAACACACACACATACATGGGGATCTTCATGTCTATGTGCCTTTTCTTCTCTAGTTTTAAGACCTTTCCTTGCCATTCCTTTTTCCTTTCCTACTGAAATCTTCCTCAACCTTCAAACCCAACCACTACCTCCTCCATTCCATTTTGTGAAATCCACAAAGTGGAATTCTTTTCTAAAATGATGGGAACTTAACATCTCTATAGTGAGCCCTTGGTTTCAGGAATTTTACACTGATGTTGGAACTTGTTCTCTGCCTCTCTCCTCTCTCCCCCAGTCGTTTTGTGACCCTATACCTTGCTTTTTTTTTTACTTTATAGCATTTTTCATTGATTGATATTATATTTATTCATTTATTTGCATATCGTATGTCTCTTCCTGCTACCATATAAGATGCAGAAACACTGTGACTTTGTTTCATTCATAAATATATTCCCAGAACTTTGTTTTGTTGTTGCTGTTGTTGTTGTTTTGAGACTGAGCCTCACTCTGAGGCACCTGGGCTGGGGTACAGTGGCAAGATCTCAGTTCAATGCAACCTTCACCTCCCAGGTTCAAGCAATTCTTCCACCTCAGTTTCCCAAGTAGTGGGGATTACAGGTGCCCACCACCACACCCAGCTAATTTTTTTTTTTTTTT
>NW_012106509.1:407636-447822 GCF_000951045.1 Mandrillus leucophaeus | reverse complement strand
CCTGGGTGACAGAGCGAGACTCCATCTCAAAAAAAAAAAAATTGTTTTTCATCAATATGAGGAAATAAAGAATAACATAAAATTAACATATATCGGTACATATGTGATATCAATAATTAGATCCCTCTGATGCCAAAGCTCTATTCTTATGTCACTTGTAGCCCTTATCATACTGCCTTGTATTATGTCCTCACCTGTCATACCCACAAGGCTATGAGCTCCCTGGGAGCAAGCCTCATTCTTCTTTCAATAATCCCCCTGCCATGAAGATAGTTGCTATTCACCAAGTGTTTATTGAGTTGAAATTGAACTTTCTTGTCTCAACTCTGGGCCATACCTAGATTTGGGACTCATTTACGTTGAAAATATTTGCTTACAGTAGTATGTAGTTTTCTACAACTAAACCAAGATAGGTGACTTCTCTCAGCCAGGTGACTGTAATACAGAACAAAGAGACAATCGTGCACCTATAGAAACAAGTGAGCCTGCTGATTGGAAGGGAATCTGAACAGAATAACAAGAGGTCATTTCACAGGGAGGGAACAGTAAAAGCATTTGTGCAGAGAGGCAGGAAGGCTTGGAGGATGCACTTGGAGATGAGGGAATAGACCCAGTTGTCCGGGAACATTGATATCCGTTGGAGTGGCAGCAAATACAGGATGCAGGATGCTTCTATAGTCACCAGAACAAGTGAGTTCTAAAACTCTGAACTCTCAGTAGTGTGGTTTGTGAACTGGTTTCTACATGTATTAGATTCCTATTACTACAAATTTAACACCTTAAAACAACACAGATTTATGATCTTACAGTTCTAGAGGTCAGATATTGATATGGTTTGGATCTGTGTCCCTGGCCAAATCTCAGGTGGAATTCTCATCTCCAGTGTTGGAGACGGGGCCTGCTGGGAGTTGACTGGATCATGGGAGTGGTTTTCTCATGAGTGATTTAGCACCATCCCCTTGGTGCTGTTCTCATATCGTGAGTTCACAGGAGATCTGGTTGTCTAAAGGTGTGTCGCACCTCCCTGCTCTCTCTGTCTCTCATTCGCTCCTGTTCCTGCCAGGTGATGTGCTGCCCCCCACTTTGCCTTCCGCCATGATTGTAAGTTTCCTGAGGCTTTCCCAGAAGCTGAGCAGGTGCCAGTACCACACTTCCTGTCAGCCTGCAGAACCATGAGCCAATTAAACCTCTTTCTTTGTAAATTATCCAGTCTCAAGTATTTATTTATAGCAATATGAGAACAGACTAATACAGATGTCCAGAATAGGTCTTATAGGGCTAAATTTAAGGTGCCAGCTGGGTTGTGTTCCTTTTGGAAGTTCTAAGGGAAATCATTTTCTTGCTTTTTGCAGCCTATAGAGGCTGCCCACATTCCTTGGCTAGTATCCCCCTTCTGTCTTCAAAAATGCATCACTACAACGTCTGCTTCTGTAGGTCATCACTTCTCCTTCTCTGACTGACTCTGTCACCCCCACCTCCCTCTTTTATTTATAAGGATCATTGTGATTACACTGGATTTGTCTGGATGATCCAGGATAGTTACTTTTATCCATCAACTCGACTGGGCCCCAGTGCCCAGATATTTAATCAAACGTTATTCTGTCTGTTTCTGTGAAGCTGTGTCTTGAAAGAGACTGACAATTAAACTGGTGGACTTTGAATAAGGCAGATTGGCCTCCATAATGTGGGTAAGCCCCATCAAATTAGTTGAAAGTCTTAATATAATAAAGGCTGACCTCTCCCAAGGAAGAAGGAATTTTGCCAGAGGAATGCTTCTGGATTTGAATGGCAACTCTTCCCTGAGTCTCCAGCCCACTGGCCTACCCCATCAGATTTTGGATTTATCAAGCCTCCACAACCACCTGAACTAGACTGTTAAAATAAATCTCTCTCTCTCTCTCTCTCTTCTCCTCTGTATCTATGTATACACACACAACACACACACACACACACACACACAGACACACACACACACACACACACAGTTTGTTCCACTTCTTGGAGAACCCTAATTCACAGGGCAATTGCACCATCTCAAAATCTTTAACTAAATCACATCAACAAAGTTCTTTTTGCTGTGAAGGTAACATACTAGCAGATTTCAGAAATTAGGACATGGGCATCTTTAAAGGGCCATTATTTTCCCTACCACACTATACAACCCTTATCAGCCCCCACTTGATCAAGTATTCATCTTTTAAAGCATTGAACCTAGCCCTGAGCAATGGCTATCCACTCGCCAAAAGAGAAGTTCCCTGAAAAATACTATTCTGAAGAATAGTGATGCTGGACTTCTAGAAAATGAACTTTAAATAAAATAATAAGTGTAATTTGTATACTTTCCTTTTTCCCTAAATGGACCGTTTCTATGATACAGAATGAAAAAGAAAAGGCCCTCTAACTTGTGGTACTCAAGTGGTTTGACAGAAGCTGTATTAGGGCTTCAAGCCTTTTTATTTTAACAGTACTATTCAGAGGGGTTTGCAAGTATACTTAAATATACCACATCTCAGTTCTGTATTTTTCACACATGATAATGTCTCAGAGACAAGCTATTTAGAAATGTATCTAATGATGAAAAATGAGTATTCTAAGAAGGATGCTACAGTCTACATCACAAAATTGCACCTGTTCTATATCCCATACAATTTTGCACTTTTATTCTGAGCAGAACTATTTGAATATTTAAATAAAACATAATTGAGCATTTGGAGAGCAACTTTTGCTTCAGGTAATAATTTTAACTGACAACGAATCTGGAAGTTTACCCTCCTTCATTGGTGATTCTAATCCTCTGCCCCTCCGCCAACTTTTAAAATTTCTCAGTGGAAAGTGGAAAATCTCTGATCCACACCATCTGTTTGCCTCATCCAGTAGTGCATTCCAATCTCTGCAACAGAAGGCTTGTGACAACCCGCCAATAAAATTCCTGAGATTGTCAAGACACAGGATACTTGTGAAAAAGATTCAGATAAGATTTTTCATGGTTAAATTCCTCACATACACACCCTCTCTCTCAAAGCACTACAAAGCATCAGTAACAGACTTCAGGTAAAACTGAAAAATGCCACACAGAGAGAGCTTTCAATGATTTATTCTATAAACAGGCAGTTTGCTGTGTTGGAATCCCTGACTCATCCAGCTGTGGGATAGAAGTCTGGGCTTCCATTTCCATTCATTTAAATTGCAATTAGCTGGTGGCAGGTCATATTCAACTTAGTACATTCCATAAAGAATGGATTTCCAGGTCTGCCAGAGAACACTGCCCATGTTGAATCCATAGTAATCACCCTTGGTGTTGAACCCAAACAAACAGGGTCACGAGAAAATCGTGTACGATTCTGTGAGTTCTACAACCTTTATGATGGTTGAGAAGTTGCTTTCTAAAGCAAGAGACCTTCTGTAGTAACATTGAGTAGTAATTAAAGTGCCAGACACTACACTAAGAACTTTAAATATGTTTTCTTAGTTAACCCACATGACTACTCTATGAATTACATCCTATTATCCGGCCTACTTTTCAAATGGTGTAACCGCTCAGTGGGTTCACCTTTCCCACTGCCTAGACAGAGCCGATTTATCAAGACAGGGGAATTGTGATAGAGAAAGAGTAAATCATGCAGAGCCAGCTGTGTGGGAGGCCAGAGTTTTATTATTACTCAAATCAGTCTCCCGAGCATTCCAACATCAGAGTTTTTAGGGACAACTTGGTGGGTGGGAGGAAGCCAGTGAGTCGGGAGTGCTGATTGGTCAGGTCAGAAATGAAATCATAGGGAGTGGAAGCTGTCTTATTGTGCTGAGTCAGTTCCTGAGTGGGGGCCACAAGATCAGATGAGCCAATTTATCGATCTGGGTGGTGCCAGCTGATCCATCAAGTGCAAGTTCTGCCAAATATCTCAAGCACTGATCTCAGAAACAGTTCAGGGAGGGTGAGAATCTTGTAGCTTCCAGCTGCATGACTCCTAAACCATAATTTCTAATCTTGTGGCTAATTCGTTAGTCCTACATAGGCAGTCTAGTCCCCAGGCCAGAAGGGGATTTGCCTTGGGAAAGGCCTGTTATCATCTTTTCTTAAAATTATAAACTATAAACTAAGTTCCTCCCAAAGTTAGTTCAGCCTGTGCCCAGGAATGAGTACAGACAGCCTGTAGGTTAAGAGCAAGATGGAGTTAGTTAGGTAATATCTCTTTCACTGTGTCAGTTACAATATTGCAGTGCCGGTTTCAATGGCAAAGTCAAGGTAGAAGGGTTTGCCAAAAGTCACATGACAGGACTGGAGACAGGCTATAACCTCAGATAGCTTGTCTAAAGAGTTCATGTGCTCAACTAAAGGGCTTTGCAACATTTATTCCAAGAAGGCTGTCCTTCCTTTATGAAGGAACCACTTGGATATCATTGAATTTTCCAGGGAATCATGAGAATGAGAATGAATTTGCACTGATCCATCCACCCATACTCAACTAGTCTGAAGGAACATTGTTACAAGGTGGCTGGCTGAATGAGATAGAGTTTTTGGTTCCAAGAGTAAATTTATTGGCTCACTTAGAGATGAATCTGAAACTCGGGCTCATTAACATGACACTTTAATGAGATAAACTAGTAAGCCATGGACATTGTTACAAATAATCTCTTTGATTGCCTAAAGCCATATGCTGTGAAGGAAATAAATAATTAACTACAAGCAGAAACATTTTTTTTCTTTATGTTAAACAAGATGAAACTCTCTAATTATATTTTCCTTTTTTTTTTCCTGGAGCTATAAAATTCCCAATGTTGCTAAATACACTGTGTTCCCCAAATTCACATTGTATTGCTTTCAAATGGCTTTAATTCCTTCAAAATGTCTGATGGTTCTATAGTTTGCTGTGAGATCAGCCCTAAAGAATAGGAGGATGTTCTCCAAATTGCCACAAATGTTGATCTCTCCTAAGTAATACAATTTTCACAAAAACCTCATGGACAGTCCTCTCAATAGCAGATCAAAGCACCTGATTAAAGATAATAATACTGTAGACTGCTTCTCTAAAAAGAGCTGATGGTTTCTCATAGATAAGAAAAAAGAAACAAACAAACAAAAAGGATCATTGGTTTAGCGCCATAACCAGTGGTTCTTTTTTTCTTATTAAAGAATGGTGCAACAATTTTCCAATGAAACCATTCTTTCAGCAAACTTTTGCCAGTCACCTTCAAGGTTTACCTCACATTTGGGAAGATGTGAACAAAGGTGCCTACATTGAAGAGGACAGAGCTCCTCTCATGATACAAATCTGTATCATTTGGCTACTCAGTATAGTTCCAGAGGAGACATTTCAAAATCCTGTGTGCACTCTGCTTGATTTGAAAGCAAACTTCTATTTCCCTATATCCTGTTATTTTGTTTGCATTTTTATACATCTAGCCATCTAGCACTCACTGGCAACCTCGTTTTTGTTACTGTTGACTTAAAAACCTTCATTTTATCCAAGGTTTATTACCTCATATTTGCCTGCTGTGTTTAGTCTAAAAATGCCTTTAGTTTAGCATTGTTCTCTAAATATATTAATAATTATTGAGGTCAAAATTTTCAGTCTGTATAAAGGTATAAGGAATACATCTACAGATGAAATTATGTGAAGCAAGACTTTATGCTTTGGCTTTAATGAAGCCTGCTCCTCCCCATGCAAAGAATAGCCAGGAACTTGCTCCTTTCTTCCAATTTGTTCCTATGTTCCCATGGCAAGACCAGATACTGGGACACTAAATGCTTTCTTAGCCATACATAAATGGTTTTCATCCTTGCAAACTGACACTCTTACAGTAAGACTAAGTTCCAAACAACCGTGGCTTGTTCAGGCCAGGGCCAGCCTCTCTGTGCCACACAGATTCACTTTGGTTAAGTGAAAGAATAACCTCAGTCTTTTTTTTTTTTTATGGTGAAAAAAATACAAGTTTATGTTCCAGAGTTAGAAGCCTAATATCCAAAAGGTAAAAATAGTTGCTAACATGAAGCAACTTCTTTGTGCACCAGTTCATGAGTTCTCCTTATTAGTAGGCTGTCACTATACATGGGTTATTTCTCCAAAGACTCAGAGAAAAACTATAAAAGACAATTCTTTATTGAATAAAACTCTTCCATTCCCCTCAAAAGTGATTTCTCAATCCCTTATCCTGCCTTTTCTTATCAATCTCTATGCAGAAAAGACTTGAACCTGAGTTTTTCTGACTGAAGTTTCACGTTGATTTTTTGGATATTTTCTAGACTGTGTGCCAGGCATCTAGACACGGCTAGAGGAATGATAGTGCACAGGCAAACACCAGTCATTTTCAATTTGCAAATGATCTCTTTTTCTATAACTAGATGTATGTGAAGTGTCACACCCCTAACTCTGTTTCATGAGGTGCTTGTGACATTTCTGGCTCCTATTGCCCCACAAAGCCTTTGCTGTCATCATACTCTTATTAGTGAAATACAGCCCATGAAGAGAATATTCCCGCAGCAGGAAACAAGAGCAAATATGATTTAGCATCGCCTGAATCTGAGGCCAGCCACAAAGAGCTGCTGCACTGCTATTAAATGAAAGGCCAACAGCCAAGAACAAGGTCTTCAAGAGGCAGATTCACAACTAAATACTGCAAAGGGCTCAAATCAGGGAAAGTGACCAACTGTGAGAACTCGCAAAAAGAACACAAGTGAAAATGGATTTCCAAACTTACCTGATTGCATTTGTAGGAGGCTCTATTTTCTTTCAAGTGCCTGGTTTGGTACTACATGTAATCATGAGCTTTATTTGTTATTTTTGATTATTAATTAAGGAGCAAACTAAAATAGCACCTTGGAAAGCTAAATTTACCAGAAAGGAAAAGCCAGTATGTCATTGTTTCAAGCTGTTTTATCTTGTGTATGTAGTTTCTTTTCATCTATGTTTCAAATATCAAAAATAGACTGATAAATTCCCAATACTAAAGGTAAAAACACAATTATCCAATATGTATTCATCCATTGCCATCTATATTCTTTTGATGGTAATTGCGCCTGCCAAAAAGAGAACACAGTAAAACATAATACATTTTGAAGTAATAAAATTTGAAGGCAATAATTTAAAAATGCTCCCTAGAAGTGGCTTCTCCTCCAGGATAGAGTCCAAGTGGGCTCTAGGTGGCTGACATACAAGCTACATCTGCATCTAATGAAAGCCATACTCATCTTGGAGTCAGACAACTGGATTATTCTTTTAGATTGTCCACTTTGGTATATGCTATGTGATGTCTTCAAGAGTCTTCTGCAGAGAGAATTATCATGCACACACCGTAGGTCAATTAAAAACAAACTCCGCAAACAAACCAGCATTTGGTGTTTTATCTAAGAACTCTAGTGTCCTTAGGGCTTATCTAACAACCCTCATAAGCCCCAGGTTTGGCTTAAATACCTGACTACACATTTTAGTAGAGCCCAGGAGGCAAGAGTTAAAATGAACATGCTAAGGACAAGTACTCCTGTTCGAATTAGCAAAGACTAGTTATTCAACACCTCGAATCTGAATGTGTCATAAATATTATTGATGAGTGCACAAAGGACTACTAGACCAGGAAAGCAGGATTTGGATGGGGAAAGCACTGTGTACATAGGTGGAATTACATTGATGAATAAAGGACAGCACTTCAGAAAGAACACACCCAAATACAAACTTTACGTGCTACATGACTTTGCCATGGATCAGTTCTATTCACAGAATCATCAATCAATTGACACAGAATGTCAATTAGTTTGCGAAAATAAAATTCCAAACTAAAATTACCTAAACAATAGGAAATATGTTTTCTTCGAGAACTAGAAAGCAGTAAGTAGTCAGTTCAAGAGTTAGCAAATTCCATGATTCAGTGATGCCATGAAGGATCTCTTCCCTATATTTCCATTCTTCCCTCTTCGGGGTGTTGCGAATATTTCCCCTCACAGTCTTAAAATGGCTGCAGCAATTCCACTAACTCTTCCTGATTTTACTGATTTAGGAGACGTTTTGTTTGTTTGAGATGGAATTTCACTCTTGTCACCCAGGCTGGAGTGCAATGGCACGATCTCGGCTCACTGCAACCTCAGCCTCCCAGGTTCAATCAATTCTCCTGCTTCAGCCTCCTGAGTAGCTGAAATTACAGGCGCCCACCACCACATCCAACTAATTTTTTTGTATTTTTAGTAGAGACAGGGTTTTGCCATGTGGGCCAGGCTGGTCTGGAACTCCTGACCTCGGGTAATCCACCTGCCTCAGCCTCCCAAAGTGCTGGGATTACAGGCATGAGCCACCATGCCCAGCCTTATATAGGAGATTTTTTGAATGAATGTTTCTCCATTTGGTGTAGGCTCTTAGGACAATTTCAAGAGACTCTAAATAACTGTTTGGTTTTTTATTTTCCCCCAGTTACGTGCTTTTGTGCTAGGAAAAGAGTCTACCATGCGCCTCACTATGTCATTCTGGAAGGCCTACCTGTCAAGATTTCTTGGGCCTAGGCTTCGAAATGGTGTGCCATCACTTCTGCTATATTTTTACAAGATCGGCCTAAATTTAAGAAGTAGGAAAACAGACTCCACCTCCAGATTGGAAGAATCACAAAGTCACACTGCCAAGGGCTGAGATGCAGGGAAACTTAGATAACTGAGAACATAGTCAATTCACTAGCAGGTGAATACGTTTCCGAGACTTCCTCAGTAGATTTCTCCTCTGGTCTACCAGGCAGGATTGGATTACATGCCTATGCTTCAGCAGCAAGAAGGACTCGGATAGGCGGAGTCTGACATTTTCAAGTTCCAAAGTGAGAAGCAGACTTTGCCAGTGTTGAGAACTAGGGAGAAAGTGGCTCTGTGGTAGGCAACCCATAGTGTCTGCCAAAATGTTCAATCTTTCACCTCAATTTGAGAGGGCAGTTCGACAGTATTTAGACAAGAACAAAATACTGCCTATTGTCAAATACAATTAAAATTAAATAGTTATTTATTTACTTAATTTTTATTTATTAAAATTAATAATTTTATTTATTAAAATTATTTATTATTTATTTATAATTACTTTATTTATAATGTATTTATAATTAATTTATTAAAACTATAATTAAATATTTATTCAAAAATGGGAATAAATATTCCTAGCTCATGATATATATTTTGGAAGGTTTGTGAGAAGATGCTGGATATTAAGAAAAAAATTCAGAAGAAATACATTAAACTATCGGAGGCTAAGGAAAAGAGCCGTGAAGGCTGTAGTCCATTTGAATACGTTGTTGACAAATTGCTATCTATGTACTTGGAATAGCCTGACCATAATATCATAAAAGTAACAATTGATATCACTATATTATTTATAGGATTTTAAAAATACATTATATATGCCAGACACTTTGTTAAGTGTATTACACATATACACATATTACATATATATAATATACATTATATATGCCACTTTGTTAAGTATATTACATGTGTTAAGTATGTTACATGACCTTATGAAGTAGTTTTTTTTATCTTTTATAAAAGAAATAAACCTCATATAAGTTAGATTAATTGGGCTCAGCTAACTCAGTTAATAAATGACAAATAAATGACAAATATCCATATTCAAACCTACATCTATCAGGTTCCCTAGTGTGAAATCTTTCTACATATCATGCTTTCTCTTTTTTTTTTTTTTTTTTTTTTTTTTGAGGCAGAGTCTCGCTCTGTCGCCCAGGCTGGAGTGCAGTGGCACGATCTCGGCTCACTGCAAGCTCCGCCTCATTCCATTCTCCTGACTCAGCCTCCTGAGTAGCTGGGAATACAGGCGACTGCCACCACGCCTGGCTAATTTTTTGTATTTTTAGCAGGGACGAAGTTTCACCGTAGCCAGGATGGTCTCAATCTCCTGACCTCGTGATCCTCCCCTCCTCAGTCTCCCAAAATACTGGGATTACAGACGTGAGCCACTGCGCCTGGCCATCATGCTTTCTTTACTAAGCACATAGAAGAAAAAGAAGGAAAACTTGGGAAAGTAGGAAGTATGACATTGCTGAGATGATAACATGACTGTGTGAATAACCATAAAACTTGTGACAAAAACATTGTTTGTAACACTTTCCACTCGATACATCAAGAACATCTTTTCATTGTATTAAATGGTAAAAAATTTTTGATAACTACTATCAAGTTTTTTATTCTACTATATGAATATATGACAATTTATTTTAAAATGTATTTCCAATTATAAGTTGAAGAAAGACTATTACATGTTCAAAATCTCCCTCTTCTATTGTCTAAGCACAGAACTGCAGTACAGGTCCTAGCTTCCCATACCGTGGGGTGGCCATGCATTATCTGGCCAGTGAAATGTGAGCAGAAGGATCTATGTAACTTACAGGCTCAGCGTGAAACATCATCCATATGACCTCCATATACTTTCTCATGCAGGTCAGCCAAAGACAGAGGCTCTCTTGAAGAGGACTCCTGGGACTCCAGAAATGGAGGAGTCATTAAATGGAAGGAGTTTGAGTCTCTGAATAATTACAAGAATGCACACTCATCAGGAACATCCATTTTGGAACTTGTGTGAGCAAAAAACATATGTTTCTGAATGTTGAGTCATAAAATTTCTGGATTACTTTTTTTATATAAAGGCTAGTACTATTGTTATTTACTCTAAATAACACATGAGCAATGCTTCAGAGGTCCTCTTTGTAGCTAAGTCTTTCTGCAAATATCAAATTATTTACTTAGAATATATTTTTAGAAGTAGAATTTCTGGTCAAAGGGTAAGAACACTTAAAGTTTTTGAAATTGCCTTCCAGAAAGCTTCTGCATTATTTAAAACCCATACCAGCAAGTCAATGAAAATTTCCAAAATAACTCGCCTCATTAGAATTTAACCACATTTTCTAACATGGATAACTTTTGTAAGGAATTTGCGAGGTTCTTGTGTCAGCTATTTTACTAATTATTTATATGTCTTTACATCTAGGTAACATACCTATTTTTCAATTTGTTTCAAAGATCAAATGTCATGTAATATTAACAGCACATATTTCAAATACTAAAAAATATAAGGTGATACAAAAATAAATTAGATACAAATCTAATTTGATGTATGTAACTGTAATAGTTATACATAGTAACAAATTTTATTCTGCCTTGAAAAGATTATCTGCTAAAACGTTGGCCATATGATCTTTAATTAGATTGTTACTTCGCTGGGCTATCATAGTAACATTAGTTACTTAACAATACAGATGTTTCCTTTCTGTAGTTTTTATTGGCTCAAGATGAACACAAGCTTTAGTTCAAACAAAAGTGAGAGAGTGCAACTTTAATGAGGAGATGATAGAATATGCACTAGAAGAGAAAAGGAGATAGATGTGTCGGCTGTTTGTTTTGTTTTCTTTTGAAAACTGCTGCGTCTCCACTCCTGGTTTGACACTTGGAGTCCAGAAAACTTTCCAACTGTGTTGAACAGAACTTCTGTCTCCTCTTGGGAGCAGCAGCAAGCCAGGGTAGACCACAAGAACCAATGAAAATACCTCATCTTTTTTTTACTGGTTCACATTTCCCCATTTTTGACAGATGGATCCTTTGGAGAAGAATATTAATGACCACTGGGAGATGACACTAGTCATTTAGGGAAACACTCAATAAATAGGCAAGTGATATTTCACACAGGGACTCCCTAGCTTCGCAAAATGCCTAGACCCCAAAGGAAGCTTTTCCTGGAGATGTGATAATTTCTTTTTTAGGATAATAAAGCTTAATTCTGTAGAACTACCAGACGAAGCAAGACAGTTCACTAATACCACTTTACAGTCTTTTTAAAGATCTCTGCTACTTTGTTTTTTTCTGTGAATTCTAGAGTAATATAACTTAGGCATTATCTGGTTTAAAAATACATGATCTGTTTTCACCAATTATAAACCAAATGAGTTAGTATCTCATAAGGATTCTTGAAAGATGCCAACAGTCCAGAGGTCATGCGTGACACCTTCAAGGGGGCCTTCAAAGCCCCTCCGAGTCAATAGCAGCAACCCAAGCCCCAGAAGTCTCCTCTCAGACAGAGGTACAAACAGCCTCATAGCTGGAAGACTCATTTACCACATTGGTGGGCTAAGGAGAAGGGGGGCAAATGCTTGCAAAGAAAACTGACTCTTTATTTCTTGAAATGAGTGAGTCCTATTTTACCCTATTTTTTCCTTGCCAAATCTTATAGCTATCAACCTAATACACGAAAGTACAAGACTAAGATTATTCTGTCTAAAATAAGATAACAGGCCATGTATAGTTGTATATTTTATTCAAAATCATTATACATCTATAGCATTATTGCCAAACCACTTTAAAAATGAGTCACAGTTGGCCAGGTGCTGTGGCTCACACCTGTAATTCCTTTGGGAGGCCTAGACGGGGCGGATCACCTGAGTTCAGGAGTTCAAAACCAGCCTGGCCAACATGGTGAAACCACGTCTCTACTGAAAAAAAAAAAAAAAATTAGCTAGGTGTGGTGGTGCACACCTGTAATCCCAGCCACTTGGGAGGCTGAGGTGGGAGAATCACTTGAACCCAGGAGGCGGAGGTTGCAGTGACTGGAGATTGTACCCCTGCACTCCATTTTGGGTGACAAAAATGAAACTTGATCTCAAAAAAAAAAAAAAAAAAGTCAAAAATGTTAAGCATGCAGGGTGTGTCCACTTTGCTGTTTTAGATACAGACAACACACATCACACAAGGTTAAATGAACAATTCAGACTTTCCTCTGGGAAATTTCAGTTATTTTAAAGAA
Organism: Mandrillus leucophaeus; assembly: GCF_000951045.1. Classification (NCBI taxonomy): domain Eukaryota; kingdom Metazoa; phylum Chordata; class Mammalia; order Primates; family Cercopithecidae; genus Mandrillus; species Mandrillus leucophaeus. Next base: position 435,061 of record NW_012106509.1, on the reverse strand, counting down.
TGTAAAGACTAAGTATTTAGTTCAGGAGGAATTCCGTTGAAGCAAATTATGTAAGAACAAATTTTTGTAGCACAATTTCCATCATATTAGAACTCTGGAGATAATTTTAGTGATACCAGTACATTCAGATCTCATATTTTAAAGATAGAGGCATATGTAAAGAAATGTTAACTGAGCTTTAAAATGTTGGAAAAGTTAATTAATGTTATGAGTGAAGATTAAGAACATATGTACTTTGTCAGGATAGAAACTAACAGGGAAATATAAAACGTTATAAATGCCATTCAAACGAAGAATCACTTAAGGTGACCCATCAAAGGATGTTAACAGGGAATGATGATTGGAAAATATGAAAAGGAATATTGAAGAATAAACACAAGAAAAGTTTCCTGACAGTCAAACCTTTTTCAGTCTCTAGGGAGTCCATGGAAAATCCATCAATTAGATCATACTAAGCAGTACTGTTCAGAATATTAACAAAGCTTTGTACTTCTTCTTCTCAACTTTGCACTCTGGGAAAATATGTGTGTTGCTCTCAGTAGCAGAGTTCTTCAGGTTTTGACTTGTTTTCTTTGTAAACTCCTCCTTCATCAGCAGTCAATAAGAGCCAAGAAGACCTAGTAAAGATGACAGAGAACCAAAATGTAAATGAGGAGTACCCAACTCTAACTCCCGATATAAGCAGTTATATTAATGCACTTAATTTTCTCAGAAAAGAAAATTGATGGTCCACAAATAATTTGTAAATACTTTCCAAAATACCAATAGCACGCTATAATTTTTATGAAAGAAACTCAAAATTCATATAAGGAATTGTTTTCATTCTATAGGATATGAGTTAGTTTCAAACTTTCATGATTAACAGAGGAATTCTCATCTCCCATTCAGATCTTAGGGACTCTTAGATATTTACAATTGAAGTGACATTTCTTTCATGATTAAGAAAGTTAACCTTAAATGTGTTTGAGAGCTAAATGAAGTAAACTAATTGTTCTATATTAGCATTATTTGATGTCATCTTGTTTCAGTACGAATAAGGTGCCAGGTCACACTATAATGAATAATAATATTAATATTGTTTATCATTAATGTCTTGATACCTAAATGTCTCTGCTTGTTCTATAGCAACAATGGTCTCTGTCACAACTTTCATGATTTTTATTAAGACTTCAAAAGACTATGGCAAAGATTTTCTTACCCCTAGTAAGACTTTGTGTAGATGTTACAGAAAGCAGATGTCCTCAATGAGTGCCATTTTTATTCAAATAGATTTGAGGCTCTACTAGATAGGCCTTGCATGGAATATCTTCATGAACAGCTACATATCCAATGTGGTTCGGCATTCATGTGTATTCCATTCTTTTTTTCTCTCTGTACTTTCTTTTCTTAAAAATAAATGTTATTATGTATATTTAAGGCATACAACATGATGTTGTGAATTAAATATAGATAGTAAACAGGTTACTATAGTGAAGGAAATTAACACACCCATCATGTACACGTTTCTTTTCCAGGACTTGTTACTTTCATGGCTAATATAATATATAATCTAAGGGCTAGAAGAGAAAGTAAGCACATCAGAATAATCTTTCCACACTTTCTTCTCCCTTTTCTGTAACCATTACTTGTTTTTCCACCCAAAATTATTACTCTGTAGACATTTTCTTGAATTTTTTTATGCCCCCCTCCTCATGGCATTTAAGTCACTCTGTATTTATTTCTACACCAAGCCTTTTCCTTTACTACTGCTGTTTGTAGCAAGCTTGGAGTCTGCTTTTTACCGCTGACCTTAAAGTGACAGTTTCCTTCCTTTTGATTGTGTTGCTGGACTCCCTTCCACCTTCCCTGCCTGTCTTATCTCTACTGAAGGTGGAGAAGGCATAGAGACTACCACCTCCACCACCCCCAAACACACGTGTGCATGCACACAGACACACACACACACACACACACACACACACACACACACACACAGAGCATGCTTCCTTAGGCAGAGAGAAACACTGAGCTCTTTGTCTTTCTGCTTGTCCTACAGAAAAGGGAGGGGAAGAAGCGAGATACAGAGGACGGAACAGGCCAAGTTCTATGACCCTGTCTGTCTCTGCTCAGGGCAGAGAACTTAGATTTCTGAAACCGAACTTTACCCCTCCTCCTCCCATCACACAGGATAGCAGAGTCACCTTGGCAAGCACATGTGTCCATTTGCCAAGATGCCCTGGGAAGAGACTGTATTTGCTCATGAAAAGCAGGATAAGATGCCCGAAGCAAAACAAGTCTTATCTCACTTGGAATCAGAGTGCTACTAGGCACGATGTGGAAGCGCAGAATGGAATTGTCTTCTCTGGAAGGTATATTAGGATGTTTTCATCCATAAGAGCAAAACTCATTAACAAAGGTTTAAGAAAATGGAGAATTCTTTTTATTACATAGTAAAAATCTGAAGCGGCTCGTAACATTGGTTCAGTAGCTCAGTGATGCGATGACTGTTGTTTAATTCATTTGTCCTTCTTCTCGAGGTCACAAGGCAGCTGACACAGCTGTAGAGCCCATGTCCTCCTTAGAGCAGATAGAAGAGGATGAGGAAAGATCCCAGCAGATGTCTGCTTACTTGTTATTAGCCACACAGCCTTTTTCAGTTCTAAAGGAGGCTCGGGAACACAAGCACTTTACATTTTCAACCTCTATAACTGAGGTTGAAAAGGAAGAAAAGGTTGAGGTTAAGTACTGGGTAAGCCAATAAACACTGTCTGCCACAAAAGCAATCCCATACCCAGATTTATCCATTTCCTTTCCTTTTGCTTAGAATTACCTATGAAGGACAGCACACCTGTTGAATAGCCCACATTTGACTAGGCTTACAAATTTTAGTATCACTGTTTACTTTCAAGTTAGGGAGATCTTTCTTGCTTTATAGGAATGCAAACAATTCAACAAACAAAAAACCACATTAAAAAATGGGCAAATGACATGAACAGTCACTTCTCAAAAGAAGACATACATGCAGCCAACAAATATATGAGAAGAAGATGCTTATCATCACTAATCATTAGAGAAATGCAAATCCAAACCACAATGAGAGACCATCTCGTGACAGTCACAATGGGTATTACTAAAAAGTCAAAAAACAACAGATGCTGGTGAGGTTGCAGAGAAAAGGGAACACTTACACACTGCTGGTAAGAGTGTAAATTAGTTCAACCACTGGGAAAAGCAGTGTGAAGGGTTCTTAAAAAACTTAACAAGAATGAGCAATTCCACTACTGGGAGATATTGAGAGCCAGCAATTCCTCTACTGGGAGATACTGAGAGCCAGCAATTCCACTACTGGGTATATACACAAAGGAAAATAAATTATTCTACCAAAAAGACGCATGCTCATATGTTCATTGCAGCACTATTCACAATAGCAAAGGCAAGGAATCAACAAAGATGCCCATCCATCAATGGTGGACTGGATAAAGAAAGTGTGGTACATATACACGATGGAATACTAGACAGCCACAAAAAGAAAGAAATCATGTCCTTTGCGGCAACATGGATGGAGCCAGAGGCCATTTTATCCTAAGTGAATGAACACAAGAACAGAAAACCAAATGCCACATGTTCTCACTGAAAAGTGAGAGCTAAACATTAAAGACACATGGACGCAAAGATGAGAACAATAGACACTTGGGACTGCGTGAGAAAGGAGGATGGGAGGGGGCTGGAGGTTGGTAACGCTACCTCTCAGGTACTATGCTCACTACTTGAGTGACAGGATCATTCATATACCAAGCCTCAGCAACACGCAATTTACCCGTGTAACAAACCTGCACGTGTGTCTCCAGAAGCTAAAACAAAAGTAGAAGAAACAAAAAGAATTTGAGCATGCTGTGTTTTGGGGCCTGCAGTTTTATCTTTAGATGGCTTGTTGTCTTTAGATGGCGCAACTATCCTGCTGTGCATAACTCAGCTATCATAGAGGTTACATATGTGTATTTAGAATTTAAATGCTAAATTGTAGATAGGGAAACTGAATGAAAAAATAAGTCATCATGTTCATTCTTCCATTATATTTTGTTAAATATGCACAATATGACTGTCCTAATCATATCCCACACTCAATTTTTCCTTTCTTTTGCAATTTCAGATGGCGCCTACAAGCCTGAACAGTTAAACCCTCTATTTGTCCTTGAGTTTTCCTCTTGCCCAAATTCTTCCTCTAGTTCCGACTCTACCCACCCAGTCTTTGATTTTTCTCACAGAACTCTTTGCTTCCCTAGTTATTCATTTCTCCCTCTCTTTGAGAGAAAGCACTTCCTCCTCTGGATACTGTGTAATCTTTCTCAGGACCACACAATGTGCCTTTATGTGTGATGATAGTGGACAGATGTGATTTTTCCAATGGGTTTTATTTTGCTTGCTTATTTATGTATTGCTCAGACTTCAGTCTGAAACAAAATAAGTTAGAACGTTCATTGCTTCTCATTTACACTGAGGTGAGTTTTCATTCATTTGAAGTGATTTGCTAATTATACAAAGTTCTTAAAACCCCTTTATCGAAAACCATGGAATATACCAGGGAAGGTTAAAAATTCCAAATTTGTCTTTTAAAAATGTTTCTAAAAGCAAGGATGCAGTACTATTTAACAATAGATTGTTTTTTCAAAGAACAACTTTCATAATATTTATGCAAAAGGAACACAAGTAAACGTTCCACAGTCCATGCATCAAAAGTTTCCAGTTATATCTCTCTATCTTGAAATGGATCATTTTATGTAACAGAGACTGTCAGATCCAGAATGGAGTTTAAGACCTATCTCTAATTAAATCTCATTTTTGCAGAAGACGATAGAGAAGCCACAGAAGCTGAATAACCCATCCAAGGGTTCACAATTTGTGAGTGGCAAACCAGTCTTCTGATTTCCAATTCAGGACTGTTTTTACCATCGCCTCCATCTGAAGGGCTCACCCCTATCATAACCAGCTACAGATACCATACCCAGATCTGGTGGTTCATGTGGTAAGAGGCAGAAGTTGGGGCTTTGCAGGGCTGTATCAGGAACTAAGTGTTGGGCGGTGGGCTAAGAACACAAAGAGGGAGTAGAAATGAGAGCAGAAGTGTGGACCTGCTAAACTTGGAACAGTGGGACACTAGCACATATATTCTCCATATTCTCTGGGCCAGATTGGGATGAGGGTGGCAGGGCAAAAGTTGCAGGTTTAAAAGAAGGTAGAGGCCGGGCGCGGTGGTTCACGCCTGTAATGCCAGCATTTTGGGAGGCCCAAGTGGGTGGATCACGAGGTCAGGAGATTGAGACTATCCTAGCTAACACAGTGAAACCTCGTCTCTACTAAAAAACACAAAAAATTAGCCGGGCGAGGTGGCGGGCACCTGTAGTCCCAGCTACTCAGGAGGCTGAGGCAGGAGAATGGCGTGAACAGGGGAGGCGGAGCTTGCAGTGAGCCGAGATCGCACCACTGCACTCCAGCCTGGGCGACAGAGATTCCGTCTCAAAAAAAAAGGGTAGAAATGACCACTTCCAAAGACAGATCTCCCACGGTATCGAAAAAGTAGACAGATATTGCATATTGCCTGGGGGAGGCAGGTTAGTTGTAGTTATCACATTGTTTTACTCATAATTAACACGTTGATCAATTGATCTTCAGATAATTTTAGTTAGAAAATGTGGTGGGGCACAGTCATGGAAAGAAAAACATTATTTCTACAGCACCTGAGCTGAAAAACATTTTCAGAGCATTTGTGCAAACAGCATAGCTAACATCCACCGTAGAAGTATGCTTTCTCTGAAAGAAAATCCTTTTTCAATTTAGTCCTGTCCTTAGTTTTTCTACTTTTTTATTCATTCATCCATAGAGTCATCAGATTTAGGAACTACCTACTATATACCCAACAACTTAAACACTGTCAATATTTACAATAATGAGATGCTTTTTTTTTTTCATGTGGTAGAGGCTTGGAAAACATGAAATCCTTCTTTAAAATATTTGTAAATACTTGTTCTGCTAACTTGAAATAAGTGATGTGTTTGTGTTCAGAGCAAACAATTCCAATGTCTCATTTTAGGAAACAAATTAATCTAATCTTTATTGAATTTTAAATCAACAACAACAAAACACTCTTAAAAGAATTGGCTGGGCAAGGTGCAGTGGCTCATTCCTGTAATCCCAGTACTTTGGGAGGCTGAGACGGGCTGATCACCTGAGGTCAGGAGTTCGAGACCTCCTGGCCAACATAGTGAAACCCTGTCTCTACTAAAAATACAAAAGAATTATCCAGGTGTGGTGGTGCACACCTGTAATCCCAGCTACTCAGGAGGCTGAGGTAGGAGAATTGCTTGAACCTGGGAGTCAGAGGTTGCAGTGAGCTGAGATCACACCACTGCACTCCACCCTGGGCAACAGAGTGAGACTCAGTCTCAAAAAAAAAAAAGAATTGGCCATTAAAAAACGGGATGCATCATTTTATGTAAAATCTATTCACAAATAGAGTACTTAAATAAATGGCAGAGTTAAAATGGTGACTTAACTAATACTTTTTGTAAACTTGAGAGCTATTCTGCATCATCTTGAATAAAGATATTTTGTGTATCTTAATTATGTGGCAGGACTTGGTTGTGTTTTTCATCTGCCTGATGCTAATCCCACTCCTAATCTTCAGTAAAATAGATTAAAGAGAAAGAGACTCTGTTAGTATAATATACATACAAATGAAGGTGTTAATCACGTTAAACATGTATCTACTCATGTAATAGTCATTCTCTGACTAGCACCAATGCCTGGATTACTCCCCCTGCTCTCCTCCTAGGTTTTTGGATCTCTCTTTGAGGAGTAGAATTATATTCTGCAGGTCCTGCATATACCTATAGGGGACCTTAGGGGGACGTGTAAAACGCATCTTTCTCTTGTAAACATTGCTGCCCTGTAGTGTAATTTAGGATTATTGTTATATGTTACTAATAAGTTTACATTCTAGTCTACCAAATGATGGGGCGTGGGAATAGTATATTTTACTACAGTCAACGTTCATAATTAGTTTACATACAAATTAACTGAACAAATTAAATTCTATATGCAATTACAAATATATCTAGTAAAAACTCTGGTTCTTGTTTTGTCTTCCAGTGTGCTTTCAGCAAAAACTGCTAATATGCCTCAAGCCACAAGCCGTGTGAGGGCAAATAAAACTATTTTTAAAAACACATTCCCCAGCTGATTCTAACTGCCCAATTCATTTCTGTTTCTTTCCACGAACCATTTCTACAGCTTATCAGTAGGATTGCCTGATGGATCATTCCCAGAGATTTGGGCAGAGTGCAACTAGGATGCCTATTATCCCTGGCAACAAATAACCATGTTAAAAAAAATGTTCTCCACAGCAGATGCAGCTGACAAGCTCACAGAAAGAATATGGGCAAATAAAAAAGACATTTGCAAAGAAAAAAGAATTCAAAAGCTAACATAACTCCCCCAGTGCCTGGCACATTATAGGTACTCATGGAAAGAATATAATCTCCATGTTCAAACAAGAAAGCTAAACTGTTCACATTCAACTGTGGCATAGGCAGATAAGAAATGTACCATCAGCAGGGAATAAATAATGTTACCCAAAATGACACCCAAAGAGCAAAGGATCTAGAGAGGTGTCATGAAATTTTCCAAAATAAAATCTCAAACTAAATCAACTTAATGATTAAACAATGTAAATTTGAAATGGGGGTAGGGTGAAGAAGAATTGAAAAATCAAACCAAAAAAGCTATCAACTGAGCTTTCCCAATGACAATGAGAATAACTGTCAATCGATGACAATGACGATGACAGTAAGTATAACCATCAGAACATATTTCATAAGAGGATTACAGGTGGCAGACATTTCCCGTATTTATTCATCATTCCATCACAGAGAAATCAGCCACCTTTTGGTATATGTGCTAGATTAGTTCAATCAATGATTATTAGCATATGTTTTAATGTCCAAAACCTAAGAACTGCTGCTGTGCCAAAGAAATCAGGGCGTAGACAAAAGAAATGCAAGGAATTCAGCCTCACCTTTTAAAGTTTTCATGAGAAACAGCTTCATGAAGAAAACACTTGTGTATTAATACAAGAAGTTTAACTCAAGCGTGTGTGGGTAGCATATCAAGCAATCAAAGGTAGCTAAGCACAGGATGTAGAAAGAAACAACGTAAATGCAGAAATAGTTCAGGCATTGGCTACACGCTGGCCCGTGAAACTGGCTGCTCCGTTTTCTATAAGATCCTACTCAGGCTGCTGCTGAGTGGGCAGTTAGTAGAACCGGGGACTAGACAGGAGTTAACTACCTTATCCATCCCCTTTTCTCTCCACCGACTGCATCTATTATCAAAATACAAACCACTTCCCACCACCCCCAAAAAAGTGCATTTCAGCTGAAAGTAGTACTCTGGTGGCACAGAGAATGGTATTTCCAATGTCTTTTTCTCAGATTGTTTATGTATTTGCACAGTGTTAGCTAAGTCCCTTTATTATTTCTTGCGTCGCCGCTTCCCTCCATGTTTATTTCTCTGGTTTACATCAGCAGTGTAGTATTATTTCTCCAAACAAAGGAAACGTGCCAAAGTATAATTTTATAGTGGTCTCTACTAGCCTCCTTCTTTGCCCCCTACCATTTCAGGCTGCTCAGTTCTAGGTTTCCCCACAGTCAGTGGGAACTTGTCAAGGCTTTTGCATAATAGCTGACATTTTGTGTGTTATGTCTGGCACTATGCTAAAGGTTTCTTATGCATTATTTGCATTCTTATTTGGTCAGTAAGACAACTTTATGAGATATGTTGTTCTATTATCCCCATCTCTAAGATGGGGAAATTAAAGCTTAGAGAGATTAATTCACTGACCAAAAGTGAGCAGAGCTGGATCTGAGCTAGAAGAGGCTAACTCTAAAACCCAAACACTTTTTTTTTTTTTTTTTTTTTAGACAGGGTCTCACTTTGTTGCCCAGGCTGGAGTGCAGTGGCATCATTGGCTCATTGCAACCTCCACCCCCTGGGTTCAAGTGATTCTCCCGCCTCAGTCTCCCAAGTAACTGGCACTACAGTCATACATGCCACCATGCCTGGCTAATTTTTGTATTTTTAGTAGAGACGGGGTTTTGCCATGTTAGCAAGGCTGGTCTCGAATTCCTGACCTCAGGTGATCCATCCACCTTGGCCTCCCAAAGTGCTGGGATTACAGGCATGAGCCACCATGCCTGGCCTAAAACCCACATTCGTAGCCACTTCAAAAATCTGATGTCCTTTAAGAAAATATCAAATCAGTCCAAATTGCCTTTTGAAAAATGAGAAAAAACAAACAAACAAAAAGAGCAGAGAACACATTCTCGCATCCTGCCTTCCTCCCCACAAAACCCATGTGGAAAACACCTTTACTTATAATTTTGTGTGAAAGTGACTAATGTACCAATGTCAGTGAACTTTAAGAGAATCTTTCACTTTTTAAAAAAAAATTGTGAGCAAAGACTAAATTCTCAAAAAATATTGTCTTTCCACATCAATTGAGGGATTGCAAGTTTGCATCTAGAGAAAATAAGTCTGTACTCTCATTTATGGAATTTAATATGGCATTTTTGAGGTAACCATTCATTGGGAACCAAGTAAGTTTTTTTATAGTTTTATTAAGATATTATTGATATACAATAAATTATACATATTTAAAGTACAAAGTTTGGAATTTTTTGGCATGTTTACTCTGTGAAAGCATTACCTACTCAAAATAATAAATATTTCTATACTTCCAAAAGTTTTCCTTTATCTTTGTTATCTTTCTGTCCCACTCCCCACCCCTTCCCAAGAATCTACGAATCTGCTTTCTGAGACTGCATATTAGTTTTCATGCCATAGATGTTTATATGAATGACATCATGTAGTATATACTCTTTTCCCTCTGGCTTCTTTCACTCAGCTTAAACATTTAAGATGCATCCATGTTGCAGTATGTATCAATGGTTCACTTTTATTGTTGTATAGTATTTCATTGTGGGACGATGTCACAGTGTGTTTTAACTATCCACCAGTTGATGATATTTGGGTTGTTTCCAGTTTTTGACTTTTACAAGCAAAGCAGCTATAAGTTTTGGTCTGAACACGTGCTATATCTAGGAATAGAATGACTAGATCATATAGCAAGTCTATGTTCAACTGTTTACAAGCTGCCAAGTTATTTTTCAAAGTTGTTATATCATTGTATATTTCCACTAACAGTGTGTGAGAGGTGGGTAGAAGAATAACCTTGCTTTTCTCAAATTATGATCAAGAGTTAGTACCTGGCTCCTCAGGGAATAGAAATGAAAATCCTGGATCATAGTCCCTTTTGGACCTTTTGTCTTCATTAGAAAATTATGTAATAAATATATCAAGCATGGTCTCCTGGAATGAAAATTTTATGACACCACATGAAGATAAAAAATACGTTTTGAATAAATTAAATAATTAGCTAATTATTTTGGAGATCCTTGACTAAGACATGGAAATACCTATTCAGAATTGCTCAGATCTTCTGAGGATGCATCTGCACATGACACTAGGGCGCGGATGTGTGACTCAGAAATTCCACTCACTGGAAGTCGAGGCATATTTTTTTTTCTAGCTGGGCTTAGAGCCAATGTCACCATAACTTTAATGGACTCAGTGTAGCTGTGAGGTGTGTTATCTCAGGAGTATAATCATAAAGATAAAAGTTCAAAATAGCATTCCAGGAGATTGCCAACACTCTATTATAAAGTAAATAAATACAGATGGGACACTACACTGAAAATGTGGCATGAAGTTGCCATACATGGCAGGTGTCAACATTTGGACCTGGTAAATGAAGCCAAGGCATAGATAAGAAAAAAATATTTGGGACCCAAAGAACAAATATTTAAGAGTGGAGCCCTCAGAAAAAGAAAGAATCATCCAAAGGAATAAAAGAAAAAGAAAGGTAAAAAAGACGGTTCATTTAGGATGAACCATCCTCATAACTATCCCCAGTGCTGTTCCCTCTTCATGGCTGAATCCCCTACACTTGCTGCCTCATCTCCCTAGGGCCAGCTGGACCTGTTGGACTTGATGTTTAATTTTGATTTAAACTCAGTTTTAGGTACTTTTTCCCTTTTGAGATTTTCATATTTAATCCATTAGTCAAACTCGTGTCACTAGTGAAATGATGGGGGAGAATAGAAGCCTTAGTTTTACATATAAGATCAGTATGATGGTGATTTTTTTTTTCCTGTGTAAACTCTATGTAGAAGAAACCTGGTTGGAACTGCCCCCTGCCCCCAAATTAGAGTTACTTCCTTATGATTTTTAATGCAATCTGATTTTTTTAGGTCTTCTTTCTTGTGCTTGTTTTTCAGACATATGAAGGAGAGTCTTTTCATATTAAATTGTTTTCCTGGCAGCACCTAAACCAAAGGATCAGACTTCAGATAAATCTTTTTCCAGTGTTATGTTGAAACTGGATACAACATTTCTCATAAAACTTCTAGGTCAAGCAGTGATGAGAAACTACTGCCTAAAAGGTACCTATTTAAGACAGAGACTATATGTAGGTTTTTGAAAAGTTCTTGTTCTTCTCCCTCCGCAAAGCAATACACATATTCATGTTTCATTTATAAATAGATTTGAAAATTACTATCGGGCACCAGCATTAACCATTCTCTGTTCTGTATGATGAAATATAGTCCTTGGGAAGATTTTTCCTGGGTCATGGTTTTAAAAAAAGAGAATGTTGAAGACTATGACTAAAATTCCTTTGTTAAAGCCCAATGCAAATTAAATCTATTTCCATCCTTAGCAACATGTGGTTGCATTAAAGTTAATCACTTTTCTATTTCAGTGTCTAGGCATTAATTCCCTACTTTAAGGAATTTAATAGTTGAAGAAAAAAAGTACAATTCTAGAAATAAGTACTCTCTTGAACATTTGCAGAGTGTTTGGCTAATCTGAGATGTTTCAGAAACAGATAAATGTAGGAAACCAGATATGGGCAAGATGCACTTATTTCCTTGAAAGAACATATTGGCCATTTGTCATGTGGCAACCTAACACCTTTCATTGTATTGTATTATTATATGAAGGTATTCTTTTAGACATCAAACATGAGAGAGTTTCCAGAAGCCATTTTTTGCTATGTTCTTTAGTTTGTGTTCTCTAATACAACTCCAAGAAGTGAGCCATACCGGAGTACCAAACAGAGTGGCTGTGGCCAGGGCTCACTCTTCCTCTATTTCTCTCTCCTGCCATCTCTATTTCAACAATATCTCTTAGCTTTGCTTCTCTTTGGGTGCAGGATTATTCTCTTCTACTGCAAATAAGAAGATTCCTCCAGGTGTCCAGAAAGATGGTCACAAGTAGCCCTAGGCAAACATTATTTGAACAATAAGATGTACTCAATTCAATTATTTATTTTTGCCTACACAGTTCATGTAAGTTACAGATAAAACAGTACAAAGTTGTATTTGCTATTATTTTCTCTTTCTAAAACCTTCCCTCTACCTTGAGTTGTGTTCATTCTCTTATTTCTATTATTATACTATGTACTTGCACTGTCTTTTTTATCTTGACCAATCCGCAAAGATTTTGTATTTTACCAAAAACAGTTTATACATTTACTAAGTTTCCACTTTCTCCTACTTTTTATTCTTAACAGTTCAATTTTTTTCTCTTCCTCCTGTGCATTTGGTATGAATGTTTAGTGGTTTTTCCCCTAATATATTCTCTTTACTAACAAATGCACTTAAGGCTAAAATTTTACCTCTGCCTATAGTTTTAACCACATTTCACACATTGCAATGTGCTGTTTTTTCATTGTTCACTTATAATATTTATTATTCATTTTTATTTACTCTTTAGCCAACAGTTTTCTAAATAAGTGTTTTTAAGTTTTCATAAAAAGATATTTTAGTCATATTTTAATTGTTAATTTTCAGATGTATTGTATTATGTTAAAAGTATTTTTAAAAAGAAAAACAACCATGAGAACAGATTGCAAAGACAGATAAAAAAATTTTAAAAAGAAAAATATGTGTAACGTATATGACATATTCTTTAGAATTTGCTACAAATTCAAATTTCCTACATGGTTAATTTAATTTGGAAAGTTTGAAAAATATATATATTTTCTTTTTCCTAGAGATACATAATCAAACTTGTTCATTTAAAAAAATTTATGGCAATTCTTATTTTTGTTTACTCAAACAATTGAATTTTGAAAAGCATAGTAATACTTTACATTTGATTGTAGTCGTTACCTGTGTCTTGTATTCTATCAATCTTTGCATTACATATTTAAAACTTAAGTTTAATGACCGTCATTATTTTGGTGGATTATGCTTTTTTATCAATAATTACTCTACATTAAGTTAAAATATTCCTTAGATTGTATTTTAACTGATAATATTGCTACACTTTATTTTGTTACTCTTTTTTTTTTTTTTTTTTTGAGACGGAGTCTAGCTCTGTCACCAGGCTGGAGTGCAGTGGCTTGATCTCAGCTCACTGCAACCTCCACCTCCCGGGTTCAAGCAATTCTCCAGCCTCAGCCTCCTGGATAGCTGGGATTACAGGTGCTCGCCACCATACCTGGCTAATTTTTGTATTTTTAGTAGAGGCAGGGTTTCGCCATATTGGCCAGGCTGCTCTCGAACTCCTGACCTCAGGTGATTCACCCGCCTCAGCCTCCCAAAGTGCTGGGATTACAGGCGTGAGCCACCGTGCCCAGCTTATTTTGTTACTCTTGATTGAAAAGTACTTTGACTCTTATACATGTTTACTTTTTGACATATTTTCTTTCTTAGAATTTCTTGGTCTTACTTTATTAATGGAGTATCTCTTGAGTGTTTTCAGGGATATTAATGACATGTATTTTTTAAGTATCCTGTTCTCTATCAGTTCTATTTCTTTCATTTGTTTTTTCTCAGTTGTTTGGTGATTCCTGGTATGTTTGAGAATCTCTATTTTGCAATGCTGTGGTTACAGGCTTTTATTATAGCAGTTTGTGATCAGTTATAATGGAGGAAGGGTGGCCTATGCTACCAGGGCAACTGCAGAGCAGAGACCGTTAGTGGCTTCCTTTTAGGGGTTGAGGGCTTCTGCTGCTCCTGGGACCTCTCTATCTCTATGTCTCTCTGACCCTCTGGTTCTCTCTCTCTCTCTCTCTCTTTGTTTTTCTCTGTGTGTGTGTGTGTGTCTCTCTCTCTCTGTCTCTCTCTCTCTGTCTTTCTCTCTCTCTCTCTCTCTCTCTCTGTTTTTCTCTCTGTCTCTTTCTCTCTCTCTCTGTCTGTCTCTCTCTCTCTCTTTCTTTCTCTCTCTCTCTCTGTCTCACCAGGTCCCAACACATATGCTCACCAACCTGCATCATGGAGAAGAAAACACTGCAAAAACAAACAAACAAAAAAACCTCATATTTCAGCAAAAGCATGGGAAAGGAAAGGGGCTTAAGTGGCTTATAACTGGCTCAACTATATTAAATACAGTTTTACAAATATGCACCTTAAAAATGTCCTCAATATAATCAGATCACGACTACATTTCTGACATGAATTCATGAATTTCACAAAATTCTTGCATTCGAAAGCAGATTATTCTGAATATATATACATGTGTTCCCATACATGTATATGTTTGCATGCACATATATGTATATGTATATATACATTTACAATCATGTTCCACATAATAACATTCCAGGCAATGACAGACAGCATAGAAGATGATGGTGCCATAAGATCATAATAGAGCTAGACAATTACTATTGCCTAGTAACATCATAGCTGTGGTAACGTCATCGTGCAAACCATTACTCACATGGATGTGGTGCTGCTGGTATAAACAAACCTACTGTGCTGCCATTCATATAAAAGTCTAGCACATGCAATTATATAGGTACCGACACTTGATAATGATAATAAACTACTATGTTACTGGCTTATGTATTTACTATGCTTTTTAATCATTGTTTTAGAATGTACTCCTTCTACTTATTTATATTAAAAAGTTAACTGTAAAATAGCCTCAGGCAGGTCCTTTAGGAGATATTCCAGAAGGCATTGTTATCACAAAAAATGACAACTCCATGCATGTTATGGCCCTGAAGACCTTCCAATAGGACAAGATGTGGAGGAGGAAGACAATCATATTGATGATCCTGACCGTGTCTGGGCCTAGCTTAATGTGTATGCTTGTGTCTTTAACAAAAAGTTTAAAAAGTAAAAATAAAATTAAAACTTTTAGAAATAGTAAAAAGCTTATAGAATAAGGATTTACAGAGAAAAAATATTTTTGTACGGCTTTACGATGTGTTTTTTAGGCTGTTATTACAAAAGAGTAAAACCAAATTTTAAAAATTTAAAAATTTATGAAGTAAAAAAGTTACATTAAGCTAAGGTTAATTTATTATTGAAAATTTTAAAAATTAATTTTAGTGTAGCCTAATTCTACAGTTTATAAAGTCTACAGTAGTATAGCTCCATATAATTGTATCTTTTTTATCTTTTATACCATGTTTTTATTTTACCTTGTCTATATTTAGATACATTTAAGGACACAAATACTTACTATTGTGTTATAGTTGCCTAAACTATTCAGCACAGTAACATGCTGTGCAGGTTTGTAGCCTAGCAGCACTAGGCTATACCAGGTAGCCTAGATGTGTAGTAGGCTATAACATCTAGGTTTGTGTAAGTACACTCTATGATGTTTGCATGACAAAGTCGCCTAATGATGCATTTCTCAGAACGTACCCCCGCTGTGAAGCAATGCATAACTGTATCCACACTCATAATTACCATCTTGCTCTCTCCTGATTATTGTTCCACATCTGCATCGTGCATGTTTTAGTCACAATCCTCCACAAAATTCTCAGAGACGCTGAAGTAAAACTATTTCTTCTTCTAACAAATGCATTATCTATCACAAGCTCCCATTTTGCACACTATCTTAAAATTCTGAATTTAGTCCATTTCCATTTTCCTCCATTCAATTCACTGATTCCTTTTAGTTAAGGCTAATTTTGCATTTATTCACATTTAAGGTACATGCACTCATGTTTTAGCCCTAACCCACACTCGTGGGATGCAGAGAATGGGAGGTAGTTAAGGAACCACCACTCTGCAGTGGTCGTAGAGCAGGTAGTCTTTCAGTCTCCCTCTCTCTCCGTCCTATGCGAACATCCTTTGTAATGGTGTGACTTGACTCGTGTGGAGCTAGATGGCATGTGTGAAGCATATGATACCCTCACAGGGCAATTGGAAGTGGCTGGGTTCTCTTTTGCCACCCACCTGGATTGCTGCAGTGCCAGTCCTAACCGACAGCTGACACAGTGCACTCACTTCCGTGCTTACTACTTTCTCAGTTCCAAGACCTCTTGGCCAAACTACCACTTCTCTCAGATGTGGATTCTCCCATTCCACTGTCCCTGTGTCATATGAGGCTCCTAACTTCCAAGATTCTAGATGAGTAGCAGGACATGAGATGACTGACACATATTGCCACTTAAAGTTAGTTGTATCATGTCCTACATACACACACACACATCCACACACACTCCAGACTCCCAATGTGAGGGAGTGGTAGAACTCGTGGTCCCTACAATGCTTCTAACTTACTTATTTTCTGAGCTCCTCATTCCTATGAAATCATTTTATCTAGTATGAAAGTCAAAAAGAGAAACTTACTGCTTCTTGGCCTTTTGCTAAAGAGCAAGTGTAGAAAGACACACCTATTCTCTTTGGCAGTGGGCCTACATCAAATCTTTATGGTCTCGTACCAAGATGTCTTTTGACTGAGGAAGCTAAGAATATGGCTCCTTGTTCTGACCAGTGGACTCTTCCTCAGCAGCAGGGGCTCCCTTCCCCAGTACACATGAGGGAGAGGGTGGCAATTCAACAGGAAAACAGTAAGTTCACATCAGTTAGCATTTTGCACAAATTAATACTCCGTATGCCATCTTGCCATACATTTCTTCTCTCTGCAATGAGGCTGAGAGAGACTGTCCCAAATGTGCCTTTATCCTGAGTCTGAGGCAGGCTGAACTTCAGTCTGCATGATGTGCCACAGCTTGCCATCATGTCAGGACAGCAAAGCCAGTCCCTTGAGTAAGCCAGTTGGTCACAGTCCAGGAGAGGCTGAGATGATCTGTGATGAAATGATGGATGAAATGTGAAGATCCCCAGCCAATCCTTAGAGACAGAGTTGCCATCTGAGGCCTCCCACTAGGGCCAATGACAGCTGGCAGTGACATATTAAAACAATGATGTCTGTTGCATTCTGTTTTTCATTGCCTCATTCTCCACTTTGTACTGCAAAACTACATTCCTCGGGACTTGAAAGAGAGACCACAAAATGTCACACCCTAGTTCTCTAATGTTCAAAACTAAGAAACACAAAACTCAACATGTACTGGACTTCAAATTATTCACTGAAGATGTTGAAAATAAATTCTTTCTTCTTAACATCAAAATTCAGACCACCCTGCTTAGACCTGCTAATGCTTACAGCAATATTACATTATTTGTGAAATGACTACCCAGCATTAACCTAGCTTTGGGTTGTTTCAAAAACGCAATTTCTCTAAATGCATAGTATGTGTTGTCCTAATTTTATTTGATGGAATAATCATTTGGTAAGAATAGCATTTCTCTATGCTTTGATGAAATATATTCATCCTTGAGGCAAAGAACAAGTAACTATAAAGAAGGAAAAATCAAAATGCTTCTTTGTGAGAAAGCCACTTGCAACAAAGTATTGCTTGGAAATTTAAAAAGAGGGTCCGATTCTGCTTCTAAAATTATTAATTAGAGAGAAGATGAATACCTTCCATAGCATCCAGAAATAATAGAATCAATTCTGAAACACCACCTGACAATTTTTCACTGTGGTGTTAATAATGAATTCTTCTCATGATGGAGAAATGACACAAGTTGTTCATGCTTTGTGCATATTTAAAATAAGAATATTCATGAACAAAGGCAGCATGCCTTAATGGATTTAGAAGTAGAAGTTAGGATCCCAAAGCTTGTGCTTCAATGAACTTTTAAAACATCACTTTGTTTTATTTGTTTGTTATATTTAACCGCATGAGAGGCATGAAATTACCTGAGAGAAAAGAGGGCAATGTCAAATATTTCAGTACTGGACTGCCATCATGTTAGTTGTGATATTGGAAGGGTATCAAATCACATTTGCCTTATCAAGAAATTTCTATGTACAGGAAGAAAAATAATAGCACACAATCAACTTCTGGCAATGACAGTTCTCACTTTGATATGCCACAGAAGGTCACCAAAGCCAAAATAAGCATCAAACTTTCCAAAAATCACCTGAATTATTTCAAATACAGTGAAGCCTCTATGCCATATTTTGGGGCTAAATACTAACTCAGTACCTGGCCCAGAGAAAGCACTCAGTAACTTTTTTTTTAAACAATAAAAGAAAATGCTCAGTGGTCAATATATTGTTTCAGATTGGTGCATTGACAAATGATAACTCAGAAAGTATTCGTTGGGTACCATGTACCTAGGCTGAGGTATTACAAAGACAAATTGCATCTCTTTCTTCATAAGAGAGGCATGTAAAAAATTACAAGTCAATGTGTTAAGTAGAGAAATAGAGTCACATAAAATTTTATGGGAATATAGTAAAGATAAGTATTAATAACTTTGCCTAACAGTTTTACAGAAGTAGCCACAGAGTGAGTAATGTGTGAGCTGGTTCTTAAGGCATGAATATGATTTAGATAGCTGGAGAAGAGTAGAAGACGATATCCCAGAAATGAGGGCCAGAATGTACAAAGGCATGGCATTAAAACAAAAACTCCTGTTTAACACACAGAGAAAGAAGTTCAGTATGGCAAATTCAGGAGTGTATGTGTGAAGTGTCCCGAGATGTGGCTGGGAAGTTAAGACAAGACCATCTTGTGAAAGCATTTTTAAGACATTCTAAGAATTTTGAATATTTTCCTATAGGTATCAGGAAGTTATTAAAGTTATGTAAGCAGAAATAGCATATAATTGAATTTGAGTTTTATAAAATTTGCTCTGCTGGCAGGAAGTAAGAAGTCTCAGTTAGGGAGAGAGGGGCAGAATTAGGAGAAAAACTCTCAGGAAAGAAATTCTATTCATGAGCATGGAATGTTTTCCATTAATTTTGTCATCTCTGATTTTTTTAATAAGGTATTTTTTTTTAACTTGGAGTCTCACTCTGTTGCCCAGGCTGTAGTGCAGTGGCATGATCTCAGCTCACTGCAACCTCCACCTCCCAGGTTCAAGCAATTCTCCTGTCTCAGCCTCCCGAGTAGATGGGATTACAGGCATGTGCCACTACATCCTGCTAATTTTTGTATTTTTCAGTAGAGATGGGGTTTCACCATGTTGGCCAGGCTGGTTTCGAACTCCTGACCTCAGGCAATCTGCCCGCCTTGGCCTCCCAAAGTGTTAGGATTACAGACGCAAGCCATCGTGCCTGGCCAGTAATGTTTTCTAATCTTGTTGTGGAGATCTTTAACCTCCCTATTAGCTGTATTTCTAGATATTTTATTCTTTTTGTGGCTATTGTGAATAGGAAGAATCAAAATCATTAAAATGCCCAAAGCAATTTATAGATTCAATGCTATTCCTATTAAACTACCAATGACATTCTTTACGGAATTAGAAGGAAACATTCTAATATTCATTTGGAAGCAAAAAAAGAGCCTGAATAGCCAAAGCAATCCTAAGCAAAAAGAAAAAAACTGGAGGCATCACACTACCAAACTTCGAACTATACTACAGGGATATAGTAACTAAAACAGCATGGTACTGGTTCAAAAACACATAGACCAATGGAACAGGTTAGATAACCCAGAAATAAAGCCTCACACATACAACCATCTCATCTTAAAAAAAGCGACAAAAACAAGCAATGTGGAAAGGGCTCCTTAAGTATAAAACCTAAAACTATAAAAACCCTAGAAATACCATTCTGCATATTGGCCCAGGCAAAGATTTCATGACGAAGACTTCAAAAGTAATTGCAATGAAAACAAAAATTGACTACTAGGCCCTAATTAAACTAAACAGTTTCTGCACAGCAAAAGAAATTATCAACAGAGTAAACAGATACCCTAGAAAATGGGAGAAAATATTGCATCTGACAAAGGTCTAATATCCAGAATCTATAAGGAACTCAAGTCAACAACCAAAAACCTAACAACCCCATTAACAAGTAGGCAATGAAGAACAGACACTTCTCAAAAGACATACACATGGCCAACAAGCATATAAAAAAATGCTCAATATACCAATCATTAGGGAAATGCAAATCAAAACCACAATGAGATACTATCTCACACCAGTCAGAATGGCTATTACTAAAAGGTCAAAAAATAACAGATGCTGCCAAGGTTGTGGAGAAAAGAGAATGCTTATACACTGCTGGTGGGAATGTAAATATGTTTAGCCGCTGTGGAAAGCATTTGGAGATTTCTCAGAGAACTTAAAACAGGATTACCATTCAACCCAGCAATCCCACTACTGGGTATATAGTTCTGTAGATGTCTATTAGGCTGACATCTGGAGAAAGAGGGGGCTGTGAGAATTACAGGGAATCAAGCCAGAGCCCAGCTCAATCTCTACCTAGAGTCTGATCCATTTTTGGACATTTTGGTTACATGAGCCAAAAAATTTTCTATACAGTTGAAGCTGTTTTGAAGTGGGTTTTCTGTAACTTACAACTGAAAGCATCTCCACTAGGTAGAAGTGGTTGACATAGAAAATGGCTAAAGATAACACAAAAGAACAGCTAAGATGGAGATTAAGAGAAAGGACTTTGGAATCACACAGCCTGGGCCAACTCCCAGTTCCATACCCCCTACCTGTGTGATCTTAGGGAGTCATTTAGATTTGTGCCTTGGTTTCATCATCTGTAAAATAGGGATAATAATGTTTATATCACAATACTATGACTTAGTAACAATGAATTTTTAAAAATGGATTAATAGTGTAAAGTGCCTAGAACAGTGTCCAGCACATTGTCAATCCCCCAATAAGAGGCAGCCTTTACTAAAGTCCTTCTAGTTCTGAAGAGTCTGTCAATCAATTATTTATAATTATGTTATGTAAAGCCTATGATACAATGTTTCCACTTGCGAATTTCAGTACAAACTCATAGCCAGATTAACTCTTAAGATCAAGAATTGACTGCCAGTAGATCTAGGACTGAACCTAGAACTTCTGAACCACTTGGTCAATTTACCAAACAGTAAATCCCTCTTAGAGAGATATTGGATGTATAGATTCATTTAATAACAACTGCAGTGAGTCAGATATTATTCTAAAGCTCTTGGTTTACAGCAGTAAACAGAAGAGACCCAATCTCTACCCTCATGACATCCTCACTGGAGTAGCCATCTGAGTTCCGTAACTAAGTCACGTCCCCTCCGATTAAGTTATTCACAGCCTGGCAGTACAGTTGCAGTCCCATACAGGAAAAAAATGTACAACTACCAGACACTGTCATAAATGTCGTCATACCATGAAACACCTGGTAGATGGGAGCAATAAAACAAAGGGAGGTTAAAGATGTGTTCCAGGAAGATACGGAATTTGTCAGGCATGTTGGTATAAGGCAGAGGGGAATACATGGCTCTCAATGAAGAGAACAGGGACTGTGACAGGTGTAGTGGCAGAGGTGGGACCAGAATGGAACTCTGATTCAGAAAACACAAGGTGCCCCAGCACAGCCCTGCCTATGCACAAAGTCACAGGGACTGGCAGAGCTCAGCCCCTGGAAGGCCACATAAGCCATGTTAAATTCAGACCTGCCATGATAGATACCGTGGAAGAGATTTTTGTCAAATAAGTGTTGGTCCCACAGGGTAGCGGAGGAAACGAGAGGCTTGGGTGTCTCCTCACAGAGAGCAATGGATAAAGGAAGCATGTATTAAAGAGCGTGAAATGTATCCCAAAGTAAATTTCCATTACCAATTTTCTGTTAACTGATTCAGATCACTAGAAACATCTAATTTATTTTTTTAGACAGTTCCAAAAGATAAGGAAATGCAAAACACTGAACTGCCTAACACCAGAATCTGTTGGTGCATTTTGATCCTGAAACATGATTCCATATTAAAGTCAGCTAGCATGTTTACGTTAATTTTGTTTAAATCAAACACTACTTCTTCTGTGGCTATAGCAAATAATGCTTTCAGTCCTAGGAAACTACATTAGTTTCATATCTAGACATTTGGGCTGGAACTAAAATATCAAGTGTTGTTTATACATGAAATCATGTAATCTTAGAGTTGGAAGACCTTAAAGGTCATCTGGTACAATGTTCAGACCAATGCACGAGGCCACCCTCTCCACAATGTCCCGCTTCTTTTAAAAGCCTTTCTATTTATTCATCCAGTGAATATTTGCAGATTATCAGCAATGTACAGGGTGCTGGAGATACATGATACACGGTATGTTCTCTTTCTTCATGAAACTTACTTTAAAAACATTGATTGGCGACTAGCAATTTAGACTGCTGTTTCTCTCCTATCACCACCGACCCCCTTCCCTTAACATCAAAAAATGCAAACCATCCTACTAGCCAAATATGTCAAAATATGTCCTGGAACAATGTCCACTGGCCCTCTGGGAGTAGCATGAATTCTATTCATAGCCTAGTCCATTCCCCATGACCTCAGCCACTTCTCAATGTTCAGCCCTTATCTCTCCCTGACTCTGTTATGATTTTTTAAAACTCACTGCATCTACCAGAAATAATACTAATGATTAAAGGGCCTCTACTCATAAATTCAAATGCCTATTTGTTTTAATAATACTAGTTACACTTACATAGAACTTACTAGTTACACTTACATAGTACTTACCATGAACCAGACACTTTCTGCAGCATTTGATGTGTTCACTCATTGAATTTTCATAAAACCATTGTGAAGTAGGCACTCATTTTAGTCTTTATTTTACAAATGAATATACTGAGGCATGTAAAATCAAAGCCCTTACTTGTCAAAGGTAAACTAGAATTGTGCTGCGACACTATTGGTTAAGGAGGAGTTAAGAGTAAAGCCATGAAATCCTGTAAGAATCTTAATATCTTATAGTGTCTAAATAAATATGTAAATAACAAATGCTGTTCTGTGTAATCACAAATTGTGGTACGACACTTTTTAGATACTCGAGACTGATTTTTGTTTTGGATAAATCTAGGTCTGCATTGCCCAGTATGGAAGCCACTAGCTATACATGACTATACAAATCTTAATTAATTAAAAATTAATACATTTAAAATTCAGTTCCTCTGTCAAATTAGCTACATTGTAGAATGCACAATAGCCAATAACCACGTGTGACTAGTGGTTAGACTATTGGGCAGCACAAATACCTAATGTCTCCATCATCACAGAAAGTTCTGTTGGAAAACACTGATCTAGATGGTGATGAAAATGGCAAAAACATATCTATGAGAGAGAATGATGTATTGAAGAACGGACTGAGGACCCTTGGGTTAGCTCCTGACCTCCTTGACTCATGAGGAAAATGGATTGGGCAAATGCTTTATTTTCTTGTTCTTCCTTCTTTTTTATCACACAGGTATCAAAAATTCATCATTAGCAAAGTTGAAAACACAAAGAAGTAAAATGAAAAACAAGTCATAAATGATCCTAAGTTAGGTGATGCTACTTTGAAGTAGAAATCCACTTCTAAACAGAGGGTCATTGTCGATTAATTTTTCGGTTTAAGGTGGCTTTTTCTCTCGAGTCTTTCAATAGCTAATAATGGACCTACGGTGAGTCTCGCAATAACCTACTACATTTTACCTATTAATATGCTTACTTGATAAGTAATTGCCAAGAACTTCTTTAAATTAAAAAAAAGAAAACTGAGTTAACAGAAACAGGTACTCTACCCAGAGGGGAGAAGCGTAACACTTTAGTGTAGACTAACTCATTTCAACTACTAGGAAACCCAGGGAATCCCATCCTTTTATAAAAATTTTTTCACACTCCCTTTAAAGAGCAGAGTGGGAAAATGTTGAGGAAATGAGGCCTTCCTGTTCCTGCCACATGTGGATAATTATCCAGCTGCAGCTCCAAAATAAGTAAGATTGGAAAATTCTTTCAGATCTCCTTGTAGCTGAATATCAAAGGAAATTTGGGTGATTCTAAAACTATTGTACTTCTGGTTCATGTTGGAATCATTGGAGTTCTTCTATTTTTGTCTCTAAATATAGAGTTCGGTGATTTGAACCTACAGAATCTCCCTGCAGACTTTTTCTTCTTTTATATGACGACTATATCATAGGTGAAGAGCATTTTAAAGAGGACAAGTTCATTTTTTTTTAGTTGAGGCCAAAGGCCACAGTAAAATCTTTGTTCTTTTACTTTTATTTCTAACTATACCTAATTTTTTTTAGTATTCTCTGAAATTTTATTAAATTCTTTTTATAAATATCTTTCTGGATCTCTTAAAACTTTTTTTCTTCAACACTTAAGAAAAAGTATGTCACAATAATATTGTGATGCTTGCCTTTGCTGGGCAAAATGTTTTTCAGATGTTAATCTGTATTACAAATATAGATCTGAAGGAGCTTTTGGCAGTCAGTTCATTCTACTCTGTTTCCAAATAGGGCTGATGAAGCCTGAGCTGGTGATGCCACAAAGGCAGATTTAATGATAGGGAGAGAGTGCAGTATTTGAAGGGTAGAAAACAGCAAGAAAGTGGTTCTGAGTGCTGTACTTCAGGACTCTGACCACCATGTTTCCTCACGGATTGGGTCACTTCTCTTTTTTTGTTTGTTTTGTTTTTGAGGCGGAGTCTTGCTATGTTGCCCAGGCTAGAGTGCAGTGGTGCCATCTCGGCTCACCGCAAGCTCCGCCTCCCGGGTTCACGCCATTCTCCTGCCTCAGCCTCCCGAGTAGCTGGGACTACAGGCGCCCGCCACCACGCCCAGCTATTTTTTAGCAGTGACGAGGTTTCACCGTGTTAGCCAGGATGATCTCGATCTCCTGACCTTGTGATCCGCCCGCCTCGGCCTCCGAGAGTGCTGGGATTACAGGCGTGAGCCACCGCACCCAGCCCGGATGGGTCACTTCTTTAGGAAAGAAAACCTCTACTCCACTGTTAAATGTAAGAGCTCAGAAACCATTGAAATACTTTTTATAAAATGCTAAGGAGTACAAGACAGTGTAATGGTAGAGGAACAGTCAATGCAAAAAGTAAAATCAATACATACCAATAAAAAATGTGAAACCTTCAGAAGGAAAGAATATATACATTTGCCCAAGAAAATCTTCCATTTAGAATAAACAAATTTAAAACATGGATGTGCATATTTAGTGTGAAATATTAACATGTAAATTATCTTTAAATAAAACGTTTTTTATTATACTGTTAAAAGAGTAAAGAATGTGTGATGGGGTCCTAGGTGTGGAAAGTGATGCTGAGCCAGAGTTAGGAAGACACTCTGTTATTGAGAAGCTGGGAATTTGAAAGGAAGTTTGGCATCTAAGAGAGGTGAAGGAGGGAGGGGGGCATAAACATTTTTCCACAAACACTCCTAGATCAGGAATTTGTGTGACTAAGACATGATACATAACTGTAATCTAAATAGGTGTGACTAATTCCTGTGTAATTTTTTGTGGTGCATTTCTGTTCATGAAAGTAAAACAATGGCTTTTCCAAGTTTTAGTATTTGGAAAACTTCCCATAGGGAGTATCAAAAATACATATTCTTCCACTACCCTTACTCTTCCACAATTAATTCTGGCTTCACTTCTCACCTATTGTGGGACTGTGAACCAGTGACCCAGCTTCTCCGTGCTGCTTTTCCCATGTGTAAAATTCAGATATTAATAGCACATATGACATAAAGTTGTTATAAGTTGTTATAAATGAGGTAAAGATTAAATAAAATACCAATTAAATCTAAAACATAAAGTCGTTATAAAGATTAAGTGAGATAATGCAAATAAAGTGCTTCTCACAGAGACTAGAACATAGTGAAGTCTGCAATAAGTGGAAGTCATTCGAATTATTAGGGTCTTTAAAACCCCAGGAATATTTCACAGGAACAAAGCAGTAATCTATGTCATATGAATGGGAAAAATAGCCAATGTGACAAAAGAGGATACACATCAGTGTCTATTGAAGTAAGGCTCTGGTTGGGTGATAATTCTATACCTGTGGATTTCCAAAGACCAGCTGAACAAACACAATTCCCAATAAACATACTTGTCTGCTTTACGAGGCAGCATTCTGTTGAAATGTGCTATCCAATAGAGCTTTCTCTGATGATGGAAATATTATATTACTCTCTACCCAGTACAGTAGCCTCTTGCCACATGTCATAACTGAGTACTTAGAAAATGGCTAGTATAACTGAGGGACCAAACTTTTATTTTAAATCTAGATAGCCATATGTGGCTGTGGCTGCCATTTTGGACAGCACAGCTATAGAAAGATACAAATAAACAGCATACTGAAGTCATATATTTAAAACAACTTCTCCTTTCCTCACTCTACATTATGCCAAAGCCAAAAGACAAGTTTAAGTACCTTGCATCATCCTTTTATTATGGCACACTACAATACCAAGCATAGGCATATGCTGAAGGAGCAAGAAGCAAGGACACTCCAGTAGCATAAGCACATCTAGAACCCGGATCTCAGTTTCAAAGTACCATTATTCACCAAGAGCACACATGAATTTTTGGACATGTGGCTGATTCTGAGTTGGAGATGAAGAATACAAAATCAAAAAACAAAACAAGATGCAGTTACACAAAGAAATTTCAATATTTGTTTGCATTTTTGAAAAATATTAAAGGTTATCCAATCGTTGCCTACAGAAACACTTCTTAAAATTCCATTTATCACATTCCTTTCCATGTCTCCCACATCCTGCATCCATCATTTTTTAAAATTAATTAATTATTTATTATTATTTATTATTATACTTTAAGTTTTAGAGTACCTGTGCACAACGTGCAGGTTTGTTACATATGTATACATGTGCCATGTCGGTGTGCTGCACCCATTAACTCATCATTTACATTAGGTATATCTCCTAATGCTATCCCCTCCCCACTCCCCCTCCCCCACGACAGGCCCCAGTGAGTGATGTTCCCCTTCCTGTGTCCAAGTGTTCTTATTGTTCAATTCCCACCTATGAGTGAGAACATGTAGTGTTTGGTTTTTTGGTCCTTGTGATACTTTACTGAGAATGATGGTTTCCAGCTGCATCCATGTCCCTACAAAGGACATGAACTCATCCTTTTTAATGGCTGCATGGTATTCCATAGTGTATATGTGCCACATTTTCTTAATTCAGTCTGTCATTGATGGACATTTGGGTTGGTTCCAAGTCTTTGCTATTGTGAATAGTGCCGCAATAAACATACGTGTGCATGTGACTTTATAGCAGCA
>NW_012106509.1:407071-407586 GCF_000951045.1 Mandrillus leucophaeus | reverse complement strand
TCTCCTGAATACAGCACACTGATGGGTCTTGACTCTTTATCCAATTTGCCAGGCTGTGTCTTTTAATTGGAGCATTTAGTCCATTTACATTTAATGTTAATATTGTTATGTGTGAATTCGATCCTGTCATTATGATGTTAGCTGGTTATTTTGCTCATTAGTTGATGCAGTTTCTCCCTAGCATCGATGGTATTTACATTTGGCGTGTTTTTGCAGTGGCTGGTACCAGTTGTTACTTTCCATGTTTAGTGCTTCCTTCAGGAGCTCTTGTAAGGCAGGCCTGGTGGTGACAAAATCTCTCAGCATTTGCTTATCTATAAAGGATTTTATTTCTCCTTCACTTATGAAACTTAGTTTGGCTGGATATGAAATTCTGGGTTGAAAATTCTGTTCTTTAAAAATGTTGAATATTGGCCCCCACTCTCTTCTGGCTTGGAGAGTTTCTGCTGAGAGATCCGCTGTTAGTCTGCTGGGCTTCCCTTTGTGGGTAACCCGACCTTTCTCTCTGGCTGCCC
>NW_012106509.1:401998-402392 GCF_000951045.1 Mandrillus leucophaeus | reverse complement strand
TGCTGCTAGATTCGGTTTGTCAGTATTTTATTGAGGATTTTTGCATCCATGTTCATCAGGGATATTGGTCTAAAATTCTCTTTTTATGTTGTGTCTCTGCCAGGCTTTGGAATCAGGATGATGCTGGCCTCATAAAATGAGTTAGGGAGGATTCCCTTTTTTTCTATTGGTTGGAACAGTTTCAGAAGGAATGGTACCAGCTCCTCCTTGTACTTCTAGTAGAATTCGGCTGGTCCTGGACTTTTTTTTGGTTGGTAGGCTGTTAATTATTGCCTCAGTTTCAGAGCCTGTTATTGGTGTATTCAGGGATTCAACTTCTTCCTGGTTTAGTCTTGGGAGAGTGTATGTGTCCGGGAATTTATCCATTTCTTCTAGGTTTTCTAGTTTATTTGCA
>NW_012106509.1:379556-400078 GCF_000951045.1 Mandrillus leucophaeus | reverse complement strand
GGCTGCCCTTAACATTTTTTCCTTCATTTCAACCTTGGTGAATCTGACAATTATGTGTCTTGGAGTTGCTCTTCTCAAGGAGTATCTTTGTGGCATTCTCTGTATTTCCTGAATTTGAATGTTGGCCTGCCTTGCTAGGTTGGGGAAGTTCTCCTGGATAATATCCTGCAGAGTGTTTTCCAACTTGGTTCCATTCTTCCTGTCACTTTCAGGTACACCAGTCAGACGTAGATTTGGTCTTTTCACATAGTGCCATATTTCTTGGAGGCTTTGTTCATTTCTTTTTACTCTTTTTTCTCTAAACTTCTTTTCTCACTTCATTTCATTCATTTGATCTTCAATCACTGATATCCTTTCTTTCAACTGATCAAATCGGTTACTGAAGCTTGTGCATGCGTCACATAGTTCTCATGCCATGGTTTTCAGCTCCATCAGGTCATTTAAGGACTTCTCTACATTGGTTATTCTAGTTAGCCATTCATCTAATCTTTTTTCAAGGTTTTTAGCTTATTTGCAATGGGTTCGAACTTCCTCCTTTAGCTTGAAGAAGTCTGATCGTCTGAAGACTTCTCTCAACTGATCAAAGTCATTCTTTGTCCAGCTTTGCTCTGTTGCTGGCGAGGAGCTGCGTCCCTTTGGAGGAGGACAGGCACTCTAAATTTTTAGAATTTTCAGCTTTTCTGCTCTGTTTTTTCACCATCTTTGTGGTCTTATCTACCTTTGGTCTTTGATGATGGTGATGTACAGAAGGGGTTTTAGTGTGGATGTCCTTTCTGTTTGTTAGTTTTCCTTCTAACAGTCAGGACCCTCAGCTGTAGGTCTGTTGGAGTTTGCTGGAGGTCCACTCCAGACCCTGTTTGCCTGGGTATCAGCAGCAGAGGCTGCAGAAGAGTGAATATTGCTGAATAGCAAATGTTGCTGCCTGATCGTTCCTCTAGAAGCTTTGTCTCAGAGGGGTACCCAGCTGTGTGAGTTGTCAGTCTGCCCCTACTGGGGGCTGCCTCCCAGTTCAGCTACTCGGGGGTCAGGGACCCACTTGAGGAGGCAGTCTGTCCGTTCTCAGATCTCAAACTCCATGCTGGGAAAACCACTACTCTCTTCAAAGCTGTCAGACAGGGACATTTAAATCTGCAGAGGTTTCTGCTGCCTTTTGTTTGGCTATGCCCTGTCCCCAGAGGTGGAGTCTACACAGGCAGGCAGGCCTCCTTGAGCTGCACTGTGCTCCAC
Organism: Mandrillus leucophaeus; assembly: GCF_000951045.1. Lineage (NCBI taxonomy): Eukaryota > Metazoa > Chordata > Mammalia > Primates > Cercopithecidae > Mandrillus > Mandrillus leucophaeus. Next base: position 398,851 of record NW_012106509.1, on the reverse strand, counting down.
CCAGTTCAAGCTTCCCAGCAGCTTTGTTTATCTACTCAAGCCTCAGCAATGGCGGGCGCCCCGCCCCCAGCCTCACTGCCACCTTGCAGTTAGATCTCAACTGCTGTGCTGGCAATGAGGGAGGCTCTGTGGGCGTGGGCCCCTCCAAGCCAGGCGCAGGATATAATCTCCTGGTATGCCATTTGCTAAGGCCCTTGGAAAAGTGCAGTATTAGGGAGGGAGTGACCCGATTTTCCAGGTGCTGTGTGCAATGGTTTCCCTTGGCTAGGAAAGGGAATTCCCTTACCTCTTGCACTTCCTGGGTGAGGCGATGCCTTGCCCTGCTTCGGCTCTTGCTTGGTGGACTGCACCAACTGTCCTGCACCCACTGTCCAACACACCCCAGTGAGATGAACCCAGTACCTCAGTTGGAAATGCAGAAATCACCCGTCTTTTGCGTCACTCATGCTGGGAGCTGTATCCTGGAGCTGTTCCTATTTGGCCATCTTGGAACCCGATCCCTGCATCTGTCTTAAATCTCATAGTCTCCCCCTTTTCCTCTTAATTCCCACTAAATTCAGCCTCCAAACAAAATTTGTATAGTTCCTCACCTTTCTCTCCATTCTTTTGCTTTCTCCTCAAGTCTTTCTTTTTTCCCCCTTGAATAAATCCTTCTAGTGCAAATACCCCTTCCTTGCTTCCCTTTCCCCATTCTCTGATCTTATGGCACAGAAAGCGAGGAACCAAGATGGCATATTCAACATATCTCTTAGAAATTACAAAGATCAAGCTAACAAATTCAGACTTCTCTTACAGGCGTGGTCAGAGGGAGAAGGTATAGAAGTACTTGTAACTTAATTTTTTCTTTCTAATTATTTTTCAGTCCTAAGTACATGTATTACATACTAATTTCTGAGTCCCTTTCTAATGTCATTTAACCAAATTTCTTAAAGCATCACACACAGTTAGTCCTATACATGCAATTATTTGTTGACTTTATAATGTTATAAGTAAAATTGCTTCCTGGCAAAAATATATCCTCATTTCAGGTAGCAAGTTCCCTGTTAGAATGAGGTATGTATTTCCTTTCCAAGTATTATTATACAAAAATATAAATACACTTAGAGGAATAACACATTAAACAACTATCAAACGTTTACATTCAACATATGTGTTTCTGCCCTGGCAGGTTCCTGGCATCAGACAGTGTCTGTAATGGAACTACTCCTAAAAGTGGAAGAGCTGATGGCATTGTACCATCATAGGTACAATGTATGCTGTGGAGTACAGCTAGGACGAGTGTGTTTGGGGTGGAAGCAAAAATCATAAGGTACAAGAATGCTAGTTGAGGGGTAAGACACAAAGAGTAAGCAAGATGCCCCCAAAATTCCATTTCACAGTATTGCTTGTAGTTACCCTTATCCATTCATCAAATAATTAAGGCATGAACAATATCAATTAAACAATTTTGGCAAAAGGTGAGTTTCTGTTATTATACAAAGGCTTAACTAATAATGTGGGTCAAAGTTTCACACTATGAAACACTAGAAAACAAAACAGACATTCACACACCTTTCTCAGACAGTTTCTATCTTGGTGCCTGTATTAATATACGAAAATAATGTGCTTCCCCTTTACAGCCATGAAAATCATATTGAAAATTATGCATACTAAATGAAAAGATACTGTGTCTTTGAAGAATCAGGCCATAAACAAGACTTCTTTTGACATTCACTAGAAAAATCTCAAACTCATGAGGACCTTTTTCCAAGGCCATCATTTAAGTAACGCAAATTTGGAAATACATGAGAAGAAATAATTTGTTAACCAGCTGTCTTTCTTAAACATCCCATTAAACAAATTAATCCATACCAAAGGGCCTACCATACAAGGTCATAAACGAAACAAGTCTTGCATGTTTGTCACTAGGACAAAAGACACAAAAGAGATAAAATTCTGGGAACAAACTATCCTGTTTAAATTCTCACAAATACTTTCTGATTAAAATTTAGAATAGAATGGATATCAATAGTACTCAGTCATTTCTTTACATCAACTATATTTAGAATAAGACAAATAATGACAGATTTTATAATGTTCATATGGAATGCATTGAGATCAGGCAGCTTGGAGAGGTTGGCTTTATGGACAAATACTCTATGATTCCACTTATATGAAGTACCTAGAGGAATCAGTTTATAGAAACAGAAAGCAGAAGGGTGGTTTCCAGAGGCTGGGAGGAAACGGGAAAGGGGAGTTGTTTAATGGGTATAGAGTTCATCTTGGAAGATGAAAGGAGTTCTGGAGATCGGTTGCACAACAATATGAATATACTTAACACTACTGAATTGTACATTTAAAAATTATTAAGATGGCAACTGTTTTATTATATGTATTTTAAGTTGTTTCCTGTAATATTCAGATAGAATTCTGGAGGAAAGATCGCCTAGGTCCTTGTTACAATAGACCCTTAAAGATCCCGTCCCTCCTTACCTCTCCCTCTGATGACATCTCCCTTCAGCACTCACACTCTGTACCCCTAGCTGTACCAGAAAGTTCCTAGATGGCAGTTTTTTTCTCAAACTCTGACTCCCAGAACATATGCTACCTTTTCCCCCTGGAGATGATGGGGGATTTACCCTGAAGCTAAGGAAGCTAAGACAACAGGGCACTTCACCACCATTCTCTTCCAACGCTATGACTTAATTTTTTTCATTTTATTTTAAACCACTCCCTCTCTCCCCATACACACACACAAATTTTATAAACTTCAGACCCCACTAAACTTGAATCCACCTCTGCCAAGGTATCCTATATATAGGTAGGATATCCCTTCCTCCAAGATGTAAGCATCCTGTCCCCAAACCCCTCTTGGTGATGTGTGTATTGTCACGTTGTTTACATATTGTCACAGACAGTGGATTGTACTTATCAGCCTTCCAAACCAAGCTGTTTGTTTCTAAGGAAAGGGATTTTATTTGTCTCTCTACTTCAGTTCCTGAAACATAGTATAGGATAAGTGTACATAAATTGATTTAAGTCAATTCACGAACTGACTTAAGAAAGTTAGTAGAAGAGTCAGGACTAAAATTGAGTCTTTAAGTGATGGGTACACAAAGGCAGACAGAGTGGTATAATGGCCATTGGAGACTCAGAAAGGGGAAGGTAGGAGGAGGGCGAGTGAAAAAAAATTACATACCGTTTACCAGGTTCACTGCTCAGGTGATAGGTACACTAAAATCTCAGATTTCGCCACTGTATAATTCATTTAGGTAACCAAAAATCACTTGTTCCCCAAAAGCTATCAACATTTTAAAACTCTTTTTAAACGATTAATAGAGTAATAATAAAATCGAGTCTTCAGTATTTCCCCTACCCCAAACTCATCTTTTCTTGTTTGCCTAGTTAAGGGCATACAAACTTTCCTCTTAGAAATATAGGGATTTGCTTGCTGTGCAAAGTAAACATTAAACAGGTTTAACTTGACAGTTCAAGTTTTATGAAACTAATCTTTACGTTGAGACACTGAAGGCAACTTAATAAAAACAGGGATTTAGATATGAATAAACTATGTACAAACTTGACGTCCTACTTGAAGAAAAAGTAAAAGTTGGGCATAGTATTTCTGTTTGCACACTGTGCAAACAATTCCTAAAATACAAATCATGCCTCTAAAGTGAAATAAGGAAAAGTTCCTCATACTGAAAAGCTCTCCTTAGACTTCATTTTAGATCCTCAAAAACTTAAGGAGAAAGTCATGTGTAGGTATTTCTGTGTGCTTACACAGGATTAATACTTTTGAATCATTAACAAGTCAAATTAGTAAGAACAAAAATAAACATACTTGTGTGTCCACATTTTGCTGTTTTCCCATGCATTATTTTATTTTAGCCTCCTGATGTCTCTATGAGGTAATTATTATTATTATTATTACTATTATTATTATTATTCCCATTTCACAAGCTTTGAGAGAATAAATCAAGTGTCCCAGGTCACCCAGTCAGAAAGGTATTAAGCCAGGACTAGCATTCACTGCCTGGCCTCCAAGCCAAACCCTTTCACCATTAAGCTGCATTATCTCCTTTTTTTGAAGTTATCTTTTCCAAAGGCCATTTTCAGTCCAAGACAAAGCAGTGAGGCCTCCTGGGGCATCAGGGCATTCCCTGAGCTCACAAAGGGATAATAAGAATATTCAAAAAGATCACCCTGCTAGAGATCAGTAAGAAAACAATAAATTTTATATACTTAAAAAATGAATCATGCAGACATTGCCTGAGTTGCAAGCAACTGTTCAGGCCAGATGAATTTTGTGAAACAAAATTCTTGGGACCTTAAATTGTGTATAGATTATAGTTAAGTTGATCCCTGAGTTTTGATTTATAGGTATATTTTATTTAGAATCACAATTGTTTTTATAATACAACAATAACAAAACTGTCACTCTGAATAAACAGGAATATATGTTTATGTTGTACAGTAACTTGTTCCAAGGAGTTATTAAAACTGTAAACCAGACTTTACAGAAGGCAGAGGCAAGAGGAAAGCATGTTACTATCTTATCCTGCAGTGCACATGAAGATATCAAAATGGGGTATTGTCTGCCAGGTGTATTGTAAACTGTGATTGGAAAAGGAGACTAAATAAGGAATCAAGATATCATGCCAATGCTTTAAAAGAAAGTGCTTTTGTTTTCAATATTTTTAAGATTATCAGAGTGAAAAGACTGAATTAAAATCCATGCTCAGTTCTTACATGCTTCTTCAAATTTCCCAAACCATGTGTTTGCTTTTTCTATTTGCTATCTTCAGAGAGTTTTGAATTAGAACCACTTTCCTTCCTAAATGTAAAGCAGTAATAAAATGTTAAACTGCAGAAGTGAAATGATTATACATGTATATGTATATAACATAGTTCCAGTAGTACATTACTGAAAACATGAAAGCCTAACTAGATAATTACTGATACAATGTATTTCTTTCGTTGCACATGTACCAGGAAGAAAATCAAATTCAAAAGGAGTAGTGCAAGATGGTGGACTGAGCACATTTGTTTATCCTCTTTTCTTCTCTAGATCTTTTCAAAAGTAAAGAAATAAAGAAAACATAGAATCACAAAAATGAAAGAACTGGAGATGGACTATCAGCAAATAAGAGTTTTAAATTACAGGAGGCAAAAAGTAGAATGAGGTGGGATAACTAGTGAAGTTATCCAGAAAAAAAGTCACAGCCCAGAATGTGTTCATTTTCAACTCTTGAAAGTCAACCTACGTATACATCAGAAAGGTGTTAATTATGGGTGTAGAACAGAATGCAAATGCTTTTAAACTTGACATGTATACATGAAAGTATAAGTGATGTAAATTAGGAGATGGAAACAAGGAAGAAAGTTTAAAACAAGAGTTTAAATTAGTTTAAATCACTAGTGTCCTTTTATGGACTGAGAAGCCTAGAGATATTGTCTTATCGGTAGATACACAAATAGCCAAGAAGTCATAAAGTACTGCAAGAACAGTGCCATAACAAAGCTGGAGGGTGACGGTGGGGGTAGCAATGGTGTGGAGGACGTAACACTGCTACATCTCCATCTATTACATCAGAAAGTCAATAAATTACACCAAAGTACAAAATTAAGAAATAGTAGCATAGTATACATAGCATGTAGATTTATGAAGTTGAGGTATGAAAGAAGTTTAAGACAGAAACACTTAGAGAAAAAAAAAAAACTGTTGTCTCTGGGAAACAGAATTACATGTAGGAGAAGATGGGGCAAGGAGCTAATGTTATTATAAATTATTCCATATTTTATTTTTTAATGGGCATGTATTATGTTTGCAAAATTCTAAATGCATATAAGAAAAAATAAAAGCCTTCAAACATCTCTATAGATTCAGCAAATCCATTTACATTTGATATGCATGGTGGGGAAGTAACGCAAATGCCTGAAAAATGCAGAACCTGCATAGAAAGAATGCAGAAGTTCCTGTTTAGCACTGTGTTATGACATGGTGATGTCTGTTTCTATTCCGGCCAATAAATCCTGGCAGTTGGTCAATTATTACCCTGTTAAAAGGTCTGGAATGGAAGAATGGATTGTATTTTTCATAAAAAGCTTGCTGACAAGACCAGAGAGAGTTTCCACTGGCAATTCTATTTCACAGTCCTTTCCCTTCTTTGGGCAACACAGATGATGGCAATGGGCAACCACATGGCCTCTAAAATCTTTTCCTTCACTCCTCTAAGTACAAATCTCTACAGCACAGAAATGCCCTGGAAAGTTCTGTGCTTCTGTGATTGGTAGGATCCCTTGGACAAGTTTAAGAACTATAGCAGCATAAATAGCTTGATTTTCCAGAACACAGCAGCTTCATGATATAGCATCTACTAATTTAAGATAAAATGGTTTCACAGATCCAAAAAGGTAGAATAGTTCTAGTGATTCATCGAGTTAATTGGTCAATTATTGCCAATTTGAATTAGTCAGAAATATGCGCGCGCGCGCACACACACCCACACACACACACACGACAAAACAAATCTCTGCATAGTCCAGTTTTGTTCCAAAAGGAAAAAATCAATCCCTAAAGCAACAGAAATGTCACCAGCCTGTCAAATCCTGGGTAGCACTCGGGCCTCAGAGAGTTAAATTCACCCCATATTAGGAAGGCATTAATTATTATTACAGAACAGAATGTAATAATATTACATTATTAATATACCAAATAACATTACAAATATTATTGCAGAATATAATAATATTTAAATTGATATACTGAACCTACAGAGAATATTATATAATTATTATTACACAACATTTTGTTTATTAGGTAAAAATGTTAATGATATAATTTGGAAGATGCAGTTCTCCTAAGTGTAGTTCTCAGATTCCCAAAGCACTGGCCAGGAAGACGGCTGCCGCTTGCCTACAAGTGACACGTCTAAATGAGACCCAGGTGACTGAGTTAACAAATTCTTGTGACTATTGGCTGTAGGTAAATTTATGAGCAAACATAGGCAGCCTAGCATCGGAGGTGTGTAGGATTATACCGCTTCAATTCCAAATCCATCTTTCTATGAGAATAATTCAGGATAACCCTCCCTCACTCTACTCGTGTTCCTCTGGTGTGTATCATCTCTGCAGGTGTGATTGGTCCAGAAAACCTGCACACTCTTCTGTGGCCGAGAGCCAGTAGATAGGCTGTATCTTCTTCCAGCTATGCCTGGCCTGCCAGTTTCTTATGGGCTTTTCATTGCCAGTCTCAGTTTTTGCTAATACTAAGCTATTAAAAGCTAATCACAAATTAATAACAACACATATCTGTCTATTACTTTAGAATTCATTTCATTTGATGTTGATGCCAAATCGGAGGCACAGCTCCCATAGACATGGCACACAAGCTTCACCAGATTTACAGACTCCTATTCCCACATCTCGTCTTTAATTCTGCCTTCCTGCTTGTCACTAGAGATGCACTCTCCATGCTCCCAGCTAAAGCCAATCAATTCTTCCACTTGTGCTGTAGACACATCTACTCCCTCTTGGTCAAGAATATCATTTCAGAGATAGATACCCCATTCTTCATGATGTGATTATTATTGTATGGTTGTATCAAAATGTCTCATGTACCCCATAAATATATACACCTACAATGTACCCACAAAAATGAAAACTTTTAACTTAAAAAAATTTTAAAGAACATTTTATTTCAGCAAGTTTCATCCCTCTCTCCTGCAGCATCCATTTTTCTCTCTATTTCCATTAAGCTACACATGTACTACTATTTCTCCCATTTTAAAAAAACTTTAAAACCTTGTTTTTGGTCCTGTTTCTTTCTTTAGCAACCATTCTTTCTTTTCTCATCATTTATATCAAATGTTCTCAGAAAGAGTTGCTTTCTACTAAACCTACTCTAATTGTTTCAAATTCCTCTCTTTTCATTCTCTCCTAAATCCATGCCATCATGCTTCCAAAAATGTGGAGAACACCAATGAGCTCCCCTGGCTGATGCAATGGTCAATTCTCAGTTCTCATCTTACTGGAAATATCAGCAACACTTGTCACAGTCCTTCAGTCTCTCCTCCTTCATGCCCTTTCTTCACTTGAATTCCAGGCACCTTGGTCTCCTGACTTTCTTCCTATCTCACCAAATGGCCCTTGCCAGTCTCCTTGACTGTTTTTTTCCTTTACTGTTTTTTCTTCTTCTCCCAGACCTCCCAACATTGGAGTACCCCATGGCTCAACTGTTCTTCCACTTCTTTAATTCTGTTCAATCCCTGGTGATTTTATAATCTCTTTGACTTAAATACTATCCACATAGTCAACCTCTCTCAAATTTATATGATACAGACAGGCCTCTCACCTGGCCTGCTCCTGTATCAGAGTCCATATTTCCTTCCTCCTTGCAGTTAGGTGGCACCATATGAATAGCTTTGGCTTTGGTCAATGGGCTATGAGAGAAAGTGATTGGTGTTACTTCTGGACTGATATATCAGAAACCAATGTGTGGCTCTCCAGTTCTTTTATCTCCCTGCTGTGTAACCTGCAAGCCATATGTTTCAGGCACAGTTACAATATGGTGATGTTTCCATCAACTCTGATGCCTGAGTATATGTATGAAGCAGAGCTCCCAACACTCACGTTTGATATGTATCCTCAGTAACAAGAAATCCTGTGCTATGTTAAGCCACTCATAGTTTGGGACTTTTAATTATAACATAATTTAGGTTTTCCTTATAGATGTCTCAATCTTAACATGACCAATACTGAGTTTCTGATGTTCCTCCTCAAAACTTACTCCACCTTCAGGTTGCCTGTAGGAGTTGATGTCAGCTCCACCATTCTAGTTGCTCAGGTCAAAATATTTGAGTCCTTCTGACTCTTCAGTTCTTCTCACATCCCTCCAGTCTATCAAGGGATGCTGTTGGCTCTGCCTTGCAAATATATCTACAATTCAGGAACTTCGCTTGACTCCCAACCCTAGCACCCTAGTCTGTTCGCCAACATCATCTCTCTCAGATCACTCCAGTAGCCTCCTAACTGGTGTCCTTCCTTCCATCTTGCCCTCTATAATAAATTCTCAAGACAGTAGTCAGAGTCATCCTTTTAAAACCCAATTCAAATCATCTCCTTCCTCCTCAAACTTTTCCAAGTCTTCCCATCTCCCCCTGGAATAAAAGCAAATAACATGGTTTACAGAACTTTACATGATTAGTCTGTACCTGAGTCCTCATTACCTCTCTGATTTCCATGGCTTTCCCCTTGACTCCATTCCAGCCACGCTGGCCTACTCACGACTCTGCTGACACCAAATAATCCCTAGGGCTTTTGCCCTGGTGACTCCCTCAGCCTGGAGTGCTCTTTGCTGGTGGCTGATCCTTTACATCTCTTGAATTTTTTCTCAGATGCCACCTACTCAATGGAGCCTACCCTGACAATTTTATTTTAAGCTGCAATAACCCTACTCTTCCCACCAGAAGCTTTCTGACTTTACCCTACTGTTCTTCCCCACATCACTTATTTATTGTGATGTTCATTTATTTATGTTTATTAGTCTCTCCTTACACATTTGTACCCCTTCTGTTATGAAACATAACTGCCTAGGACAGTGTATGTCCCATAAAAGAGCTAAATAAATATTTACTGGATTTATTAAGGTGGGCGAGGCAGACATGTTTTTATTTCACAGGTAAAAATACAGACTCAGAGAGACAATGGGGAGACTTGCCCAAGATTGTTCAGTTAATAAGTGTTCAAAAAATAAATAAAAGCAGAATTTCCCAAATATTATAGTTTGTTTAAATCTTATTGTTTCATCCCGATACTAAATAAGAGCCTACCTGATACTAGATAAAAGCCTACCTGATCTGCATGTTTTTACTCTAGATTAACATGCCCAAATAACATGTTCTAGAAGTTCTATTTTACAGTCTTTAACAATTAAATTTATCAAAGAAGATCTTGATGTAGGCAGAAAAGAGCTTCACACAAATCTGAATAGTGTTACGCCTCAAATACATTCACATATTTATTTTTTGCACCATAATATAAATTGCTTATTTTTGAGAAAGCTACAATTGTCTCATGAGTTAACTTTCTATTCATCAAAGTTTCCACAAGGGATGGAAATAATAAACAACTTGGTATTACTCACTTGCGATCTGTGCTCGTAAACCATATGTTAGGATCATGCATCTGTTAAGATTCTGCTTTTATGATGCTTTTTTTTTAAATCCAAGATTAAAGTAAAAAGCAAATGAAGATTTTAAATATGTTGGCCATATGCAAAAATGTATTTCAAATTGCTCATTAAAATTTTTCTCCACCCATATGAAAAAACTTGATTTATTTTACTTTACAGTTATTGCAAGACAAAATGAAAAATAAAAATAAAAAATATTTTCTTTTGTCAAAATTAAGCCAATGATAGCAAACAGTTAAAAAAAAATAACATAACAAAATCAAATACTTGGGGTCTAACATGATAGAAACACCGAAAGAGAATTAATTGGCTTTGCTGGCAAGACATGAGCATCGCCCTCTGAAACTACAGTAAAAATGACTTAAATATAAACAAGTACCAAACTCTAAGAAACACTCATCCAGAAAGTTGATTTTTATATTCTTGCATTTGCATTTCTAATAATGACATGAATTTTATCCATGAGACTGAATTTGGAGAACAAGGAGGCATATAATCATCTTCCAGAGATTCCAAAGCTGGCATTCTGTAATGTTCATGTTTATAACAGCTCTGTGTCTATACTCTTACAGTTGTAGTCTTAGCATGAATTTGAGTCACATTTATGAAGTTCTGTCTTTGAGCTAGACTCTGCATGACACATTATGAACAAATATCAAAACATCCTTGCCTCAAAAACTAAAACTTTTGTGAAAACAGATACAGAAAAAATTAGCTGCAAAGTAAAGCAATGTGAAATTCAAAGGACTTTCAGAGCACAAAAGAAGAGTGGATCATTTCTGACTTAAGAACCAGGGTAAGGCTCTAGTAATAAAGAGACATTTGAGCTAAAACAATTGTTTAATCCCAATCACTGGCATTTCATCAGATGCAACCTAATTTTCTATATGAATATGATTAATACAAGTTTTTCATTAGAGTCATGGGACTTTTTGCCTCACACAAACGAAAACAGATGTAGAGCCAAAGAAATGTGAATATTTTGACAAAGTTTTTTTTTTTTAATCAAGTATGTAATTACTGGCCTATGCAAAAGTGGGAATAAGATGGTTCTCCTAGTTGTGCAGAAGTGTAAAAGTCTCAGTCATGCTACAGTCGGGGAAATGTTGACTCAGGTTATTGCACAGAAGCTGTTACAGTTTTTCACTTTGCTAAGTTATGTGGAATTTGTTTTCAACTCAAACCCATTTGGGATATTTTTTAATAGGAAACAGATCTTTAAGAATTTGGGAATTGTACTAAAGAGTTCATGTTTTTTTCTAAAGGCAAAAAGGGACACTAAATCTTAAGCAGAAAAGTAAATTTGCTTTTCAGAAAAGTCAATCTGGTGGCAAAGTGAAGGGCAGGTTGAAAAGTAGAAATGCACCAGTCAGAATATGATTTCAGAGATCCAGAAGAAAAATGTTGTGCATATGAATGCAATGACAGAGAGAAGAAAGAAGAGGAGATGGATTTGAGAGATTTTTAAGGTATAGAATTGGCAAGATCTAGTTACAGATCCAAAATAGAGAGTGACAGACAGGGAGAACCACATTTTTCTGATTTGGGTAATAAAATGTATGGAGTTTCCAATAACAGAAAACACTGGAAAAAAGATAATCAAATCTGAGGAAAATGAGGGAAAAATTTAAGTTATTATGTAACAAAGCAAGTGAAAATGTCTTGTATCAGATATGAAAGTTATTATGTATAACACATCTTAAGAAATTCTAGCTCAAACATATAGGGAAGAGGTTGGAGTTCTTAGAATGAAAATCTTAATTCTCAATGTAAACTTTGAGCAAATACATTAATAGAGACTGTGAATTTTCTGCAACTGGTAATAAGGAAAGATAAAATTAATTTTTTGAAGAAAGCAACATCCAGCATTAAACACTAGGGGGGGAAGCATAGAATGCACAGAAATTATAAGTTAAAACAGAAAGTAAAAATTCTTGTCTAGATTAGCATATGGATTATGCAGAATGAAACAGAAGATTCTGCAGGAAATAAACTGTGAAATCTCAAAATTAACAGCATGACACCTCTCATGAATAGAGATGCAAGAATTTTCAACAAACGTTAACTAGTCGAATCCAGCAAAATGTAATAAAGATATTACATTATGACCAAGTGGGATTTATCTCAGGGATGCGAGGCTGACTCAAAATTTTAAAATCAATCGATATAATTAACCACAGTAACAGAATAAAGAAGAAAATCATATTACTATTTCAATAGATGAAGAAAAAACACTTAATAAAAATTAAACACTATTCCCAGACTCTCAGAAAACTAGGAATAGAAGGCAATGTTCTCAATTTAATAAGGGACCTCTAAGGAAAACCCACAGCTGACATTGTAGTTAATAGTGAAATACTGAACACTTCCCCTTGGGATTAAAATAAGACAAACGCATTCACTCACATTACTCCTGTTAGCGTAGTACTAAAAGTACCATAAGGCAAGAAAAACAAATAAAATATAGACAGATTGTAAAGAAGGGAGTAGAACTGTTGCTATTTGCCAATGTTGTGCTTGCATATGTAGAATATCCTAAGGAATCAACACAACAACTCTAGAGGTAAAGAGTAAATTTATCAGGTTCTCCTAATTCAAGGTCAATTAACAAAAATAAATTGTATTTCTATATATTCAAAGCAAATAATTGGAAAATTAAAAAATTTAAGTTATCATATATAATAGCATCAAAACAATAAAACATTTAGGAACAAATTTAACAAAATATGTGCTGGATCTTTCAAACTGAAAACCACTGCTGAAAAAAATTAAAGATCAAAATAAATGGGGAGATGTACCATGTGTCTTGGTTGGAAGACTCCATGTTATTAAGATGCCCATTCTCCATAAATTGATCTACAGATTAAACACAATTGCAATTAAGAATTCTATAGACCTTTTTCTAGAAGCTAACAAGTTGATTCTCTCTCTCTCTCTTTCTCTCTCACGCACACACACACACAAACACACACACACATCTTAGATTACATATATATTTGTGCAGAACATACATATATTTGTACATGCATGTATAAAGAATGTAAATAGTTGAAACAATTTTGAAAAAGAACAAAGTTGAAGTACTTATGTTACCAGATTTCAGGACTTAAAGCTACATTACTTAAGACAGTGAAGTAAGAATATATGTATAAATTAATGGAACAGAAAAGAGTGCCCAGAAAGAGACTCACGCATAGATGTGCAATTATTTTTTTATAAAGTCACCCAGGTAGCTCAATGGGAAAGAAAATTCTTTTTAACAAATGGTGCTAAATTAACTGCCTATGCCCATGGAAAAATATGAACCTTACACCATAAATAATAGTTACCTTGAAATAGACTGCAGACTTAAACGTAAAAGCCAAAACTAAAAAAACTTTTAGAAGAAAATATATAAGAAAATATTCAGGACTTTGGAGTAGACAAAGACTTTTTAGCAAAAATACAAAAAGCATACACCATCAATGAAAATTGGTAAGTTGGACAAAATGTAAAACATAAGCTCTCTGAAAGGCATTATTAAGAAAACAAAATGGCAAACCACAGACTAGAAGAAAATAGTCACAATACATATATATCAGACAAGATACATGTGTCAGAATTTTATTTAAAACTTCAAAGTTTTGATCAGAAGATAAACAACCCACTTAAAAAAAACACACACACAGGACAAGTACTAAGCAGATATTTCACACACAAGAAAAGTTTATGAATCATCAATAAGGACATAAAAAGATGTTCATCATTAATCATAAGGAAAATTACATTAGTCCATTCTCACACTGCTATAAATATATTACCTGAGACTGGGTAATTTATAAAGGAAAGTGGTTTAATTGACTCACTATTCCACATGGCTGGGGAGGCCTCGGGAAACTTGTAATCATGGCGGAAGGTGAAGGAGAAGCAGGCACCTTCCTCACAAGGTGGCAAGAGAGAGAACATGTGTGAAGGAGGAAGCGCCACTTTTTTCAACTGTCAGAGCTCATGAGAACTTACTCATTATCATGAGAACAGCATGGTGGAAGCCATCCCTTGATCCAGTCACATCCCACCAAGTCCCTCCCTCAATAAGTGGTGATTACAATTAGAGATGAGATTTGTGTGGAGACACAGAGCCAAACTATATCAAAAATGCAAATTAAAACCACAATAAGATACCACTGCACATCCACTAGAGTGGCCAAAATGAAAAATACTTACAATGCCAAATGCTGGCAAGAATGCAGAGCAACCGAAACTTTCGTGCACTGTTGCTGAAAGTGTAAAATGGTACAGATACCTGGAAAACAGTTTTGTATTTTCTTTGTTTTTTGTTTGTTTGCTTATTTGTTTGTTTGTTTGTTTGAGACAGCATCTTGCTCTGTTGCCCAGGCTAGAGTCCAATGGCATGTCATAACTTGCTACAAACTTGACCTCCCCAGCTCAAACAATCCTCTCACCTCAGCCTCCCTTAGTAGCAGGGACTACAGGTGCATGCCACCATACCCACCTAGCTACTTTTTTTATTTTTATTATTATTATTTTTTTAGTAGAGACAAGGTCTCCCTATGTTGCTCAGGCTGGTCTAAAACTCCTGAGCTGAAGTGATCCTCTTGCCTCGGCCTCCCAAAGTTCTGGGATTACAGGCATGAGCCACCATGCCCCGCCTTTTCTTCATTTTCTTATGAAGTTAAACATCTATTCATCATATAACCTAACAATTCCTTCCCCTGTTTTACACAACAAAAATGAAAACATGTGTCTGCAAAAGGACTTGTACATGAGGGTTCATAGGAATTATATTTATCATAACCCAAAACAGGAAATAACCCATGTTATTTCAATAAGTTATATCAATAATTCAATGGATAAACAAATGATGGCAAATTCATACAACAGAATAGTTCTGAGATATGTTCATGTTCTATGGACGCTTCTGTAAATTCATCCTCATTTAATAAGCATAATTTCTGCTGGAGTGGGAGCTATAAAATATGCTGCCCCTTAAATGATGTTGAAGAAATTTCCATGTTAACAATTCGTAATTAATTGACATGTTCCATACTCACTCATATTGAACCCCAAAGTTATGTTTTCATGTGCTAGTCTTTCTAAATCATTTGCTAAACAAATCAAAGAATCAGAGAGTATGGCATGTATGACAATACCTCATGTCATTATAGATATTTTAAGTATTTTAAATAGCTCTTGATCCTCATTAAAACTGGGAACACTGTGGAGACTTCTAGATTTATGCATTCTTCTTACTTATGTAACACAACTTTACTTCATGTCCTCTTCTTCACTGCTTCACAAACCAACCTGACATGTTTATAAACTTTATATTCCAAGGTATATTTAGGGAATATTTTATAAAGAGACACAGAATTGCACAGCACCTCACTCAAATGTTACTCATTAGACATATCTCTTCCCAGGCTCTTCGGACTCTCAGCAACTAGTTCCTCTCACAGTCTCAAACCCCCTCCTCCCCTCCACCAATCACCTATCTTCCCATCTTCCCTCTCTCTCCACTCATTTCTCCCACCAGCAACTCCATCTCTCTGCTGGTCTCTTTTTTTCACTCCTTTCTCTCTCTCTCAGCATTTCTCATGCAGAACAATTGAACTCTCACTCCCCTTCAATTTTGAACTCAAACAATTGACCCTCTGCTTAATACTGCCTTAAGCATAATCCAAAAATGAAGATTTCATGTCAAAGTTCTCGAATTACCAAAACCTATTCTTTTTGTGGATAAAAGGTATTGTAAGTAACATCTCTATTGTTTGACCCTTATTTTAGGATAGTTTCATAATGCATAATTGATGCTCTAAAAATAGTTGTAAAAGCTTCCTATGAAATGCATGATTAAAATATGATTGCCTTAATGAAAAAAATCTCATGAACTTTTATTGTATTTTTAAAGTTTAACAACAAGGAAGATATGCTAAGCGAAAATATAACAATTTCTTACATGTGGAACATCTTTAGGTGTAAAACAGAAAAATATCACTTTCGTGGAATAACTACTAGCTACAATCATATGACAATATTTTCTAAGGTGATATTGTAACTTTAAAAAGCCCAAAGATTTCAAATTAGCCAAAAATGTGTCAGTTGAGTTATTCATTTACAGTAAGCTTTCAGGTCTTAGGACATCACCTATGAACCAAAAATGCTGAGTCAAAAGCCTACCAAGTGACCCATCATTTCTTATCTTCTTTTTCCACAATAAGCATCTTTAGTCATTAATTCCCTAAGTCTAGAGGGAAGGAACTGATGCAAATGACTTTAAAAAGTAGAACTTTCTTCCCAATGAATATTTGAAGAAAGACCCCCACCAGCACTCAAAATTGCCAATCTTCCTAAAATTTGAAAAAGTGTTAAAAACATACATCTAAATACAATCATTATATTCACACAGGAATATACTTCCCTCTCTGTAGGAAAAGTAGAGAAAATCATCAATATTTTATCAGAATCTAATTGTTCAGTGAACCATCATTTCAACTGCTTCGGGAAAATGGAGAGAAGAAAGTCATGTTCAATTATTATTTGACACTAACATTACATACAAAACCAAAATAAGTTTAAGATAATAACATCTATAAGTATAAATGCTATATAAATACTAGGAAATATTTAATATGTGTGTGTGTGTGTGAGAGAGAGAGAGAGAGAGATAGGAGATTGTTTACTATTTGTCATAACTTTCAAAAAAAAATTCCTTTGGTTGTAGGGCAAATCTAGAGTGGAAGGATAAGAATCATTGCACTTCACTTCCTCCTGGATCCATCTGTCATCTTTGGCTTAGAGACAGGTAATTGTTTTCACTTACTCTGTGTTCCAATTCATGTTTCTCAGATCTTTAACACGGTATTTTGGAAAAGGCAAAACTATGGAGAAAGGAAAAAGATCAGGGGTTGCCAGGAGTTTGAGGGGAGGGAAGAATGAGTAGGCAGAGCACAGAAGATTTTTAGAGCAATGAAATTATTCTGTATGATATTGTAATGGTAGATATGTGCCCTTATACATCTTTCAAAACCCACAATAAGTAAAATCTAATGGAAGCTATGGATTTTAGTTAATGATAATATATTAACATTGGCTTATCAACTGAAACAAATATACAACTAACGCAAGGTCTCAGTAACAGGAAAAACTGAGATGAGAGGGTAATGTAGGAACTCTCTTTACTTTCAACTCATTTTTCTACAAACCCAAAACTGATATAAAAAGAAGTCTATTAATTAAAATTCAGGAAAAAAAACACTGATAAGAAAATACTTTTTTAAATGGAAGATGTGTAAAACACATAAGTTAGGCCTTACTGAAGATTTCTGTGGGTCACTGAAGTGGTGTTTGCATAACATATTACATAGGAAACTTTCCTAAAACTGTCTTTGAGTGCATGTCCCTTTTTCATATTTTTATTTCAATAGTTTTGGGGGTACAGGTAGCTTTTGGTTACATGAATAAGTATTTTTGTGGTGATTTCTGAAATTTTGGTGCACCCATCACCCAAGCAGTGTACACTGTACTCAATATGTAGTCTTTTATTCCCCACCTCCCTCCTACCCTTCCCCCCAAGTCCAAATGTCCATTATATCATTCTTATGCCTTTATGTCCTCACAGCTTAGCTCCCACTTATAAGTGAGAACATGCAATATTTGGTTTTCCATTCCTGAGTTACTCCACTTAGAATAATGGCCTCCAGTTCCATCTAAGTTGCGACAAAAGACATTATTTCATTCCTTTCTATGGCTGAGTAGTATTCCATGGTGTATATACCCACATTTTCTTTATCCACTCATTGGTTGATGGGCAATTAGGTTTGTTCTGTATCTTTGCAATTGCGAATTGTGCTGCTATAGACATGCATGTGCATGTATCTTTTTTACATAACGTACACCCCTTTTTTTAAAAAAAAAAAATTATTTTGTAGAGAAGAGATCTTGCTATGTTGCCCAGCTGGCCTTGAACTCCTGGCCTCAAGCAATCCTCCAGCCTTAGCCTCCCAAAGTGCTGGGAATACAGGCATGAGCCATCGTCCCCAGCCCATATGTCTCCCTTTTCCTAGGTCTGCTCCTCTCAGCAGTAGCTTAAATCTTTCCTTCTGTTTCTTTCCAACCTCACAGGCCCTTGCTAATTTTGCTCTTCACTTGTGGCACCTTTTTTTTTTTTTTTTTGGTCATGAAAAGAAATTTAGACTTTCAGGCTTCCTGATCCAGCATGTTCATCTGTTATCCTGTTAACAGGATCACAACGAAAGCATGGTAGGTGAGTAAGACAAAGAGAGGGCCCTCCTCCCAAGGTAGATTATGGTTGGGTGGGAGAGAGGTAGCTGGGAAAGTTTGCAGGTCTGCCTTCATCATCACCAGCTTACCACCTGTCTGAGGAGTGAGGAAAAGGAGAAGAAAAGTTTCCAGAACGGCAACAGTGTGGCCGGGAGTGTCATTCACTTGAGATATAGGAGAGGAAATGAATTCCTGGGGGAAAGTGAGGGATTTGACCAGTATTCAATCTAACTATAATTTATCCCATACTACAGGTAAAATTAAGTTGCCAGTTACATAGAGGAAAAAACTCACGATGAATAGTAATTTGAACAAGGCTGTACGTAGCACTGCATTCACTAGTATAAGAATCTTGGATCTCATCTACCAGTGTTTAGAAGCGTATCAAGAGAGTATAGACAGTAGCTAGATAAGGTACTTACTAAACTTCTTTACATGACCTTTCTGTTGTTTCTTTATGAGTTTTCTGAATTAAAGCAATACACAACACATTTTGAGAGTAAAAGTAAACAGTATTTTTGGTTAAATTAACATGACTACTTTATCTAGCTCTTTTGTTGACCCACGCTTCTCAATTTGGACTTTTTTTCTACTTATAAAAATGCCACACAGAAAACGTTGGAGTATAGATCTGTCATTTCCTTCCTTCCTTCCTTCCTTCCTTCCTTCTTTCCTTCCTTCCTTCCCTTTCTTCCTTCCTTCCTTCCTTCCTTCCCTTTCTTCCTTCCTTCCTTCCAAAGTAATAAAACACAAAAGAAATAAAAGACGTGCTGTCTCATAGGAGATGAGACACGTCTATATAAGTCCTAGGAATTCTAATTTAATTTGCATACCAAGGACA
>NW_012106509.1:376743-377397 GCF_000951045.1 Mandrillus leucophaeus | reverse complement strand
AAATAAATAAATAAATAAATAAATAAAGGAAAAAAGAAAATGACCATACTGCCAAAAGCAGTCTACAAATTCAATGCAATTCCCATGAAATACCACCATTATTTTTCACAGAACTAGAAAATACAATTCTAAAATTCATATGGCACCAAAAAAAAGAACCCACATAGCCAAAGCAAGCCTAAGCAAAATGAACAAATCCAAAGGCATCACATTACCTGACTTCAGACTATACTATGAAGCCATAGTCACCAAAACAGCATGGTACTGGTATAAAAATAGGCATATAGACCAATGGAACAGAATAGAGAGCCCAGAAATAAAGCCAAATACTTACAGTCAACTGATCTTCGACAAAGCAAACAAACATAAAATGGAGAAAGAACACCCTATTCAACAAATGATGCTAGGATAATTGACGAGTGTACACTGCTTGAGTGAGGGGGTGCAGAAATTGCCATGAAAGAACTTATTCATGTAACCAAATACCACGTTTCCCAAAAATCTATTGAAATTTAAAATAATGCTACCTGAAGCAATGTCTTATAATTACAACTTCAATATTTTAACAAAGACATTTACTGTTATTGTGGGGAAAAGGAAGAGAGATCAGCTTGTTACTGTGTCTATATAGAAAGAAGTAGACATAAGAGACTC
>NW_012106509.1:370748-375928 GCF_000951045.1 Mandrillus leucophaeus | reverse complement strand
AACACAAAAGAAATAAAAGACGTGCTGTCTCATAGGAGATGAGACACGTCTATATAAGTCCTAGGAATTCTAATTTAATTTGCATACCAAGGACATCTAAAGGAGAAAAATGTATTCTAATTAGGGTCTGGCTTCTAATATATTATAAAAGTAACTTGTTAAATGAGATTTTCTGTTTTACTGGAAAATTCTTTTTCATGAAATTATTGACTGAAGATTAGTCCTTGATAAGCAAATCAATTTTGTAATTCAAACATGGCGATAGAAATTCAATGCATTTTTCTTTTTTAAAATTGTATTTTATTTTGAGAAACAGTCTCACTCCATCACCCAGGCTGGAGTGCAGTGGCGTGATCTCGGCTCACTGCAACCTCCGCCTCCCAGGTTCAAGTGATTCTCATGCCTCAGCCTCCCAAGTAACTGAGATTACAGGCATGTGCCACCATGTCCAATTAATTTTTTCTATTTTTAGTAGAGACAGGGTTTCATTGTGTTGGTCAGACTGGTCTCAAACTCCTGGCTTCAAGTGATCCGCCCACCTCAGCCTTCCAAAGTGCTGAGATTACAGGCATGAGCCACCCCGCCCAGGCTCAATGCATTTTTTTTTTTTACAGTCATAGAGCAATGCCTATAATCATCCTTCATACATCTCAGATCAAAACAAATAATTCTATATTACAATAGGAGTGCCCTTAGACATTAAATAATAAATTTGCTAAAGGCATTATTTCACATATAGTTTGTGGCATAGTTGCCTATGAAAATCTAATTGAAAAAAATAACAAATTGCAAAATAGACACTAAGGGTATAGGACACATCTATGGATTAGAAAAACCTTAAAGCAGACAGATTCTCAGAAAGTGTTGAAAGAGAATGGTGGTCACAAAGGTTGAGGTAAACATGATTTAGGTGAGTATATTTCATTACGTATATTAATGTAAGTTGTTGTAAGACCTCAAGTAAGACATATGAGAAATAAAAACACATCGGTGTACAACATGACAACTTTTCTTCACCAGCTGCGTTTGCTGAGAATCCAAATGACATCTCAGATGAGGGGGTGATGAAAGCCAAGGCAGAGAGATGTGAACAGGAAAGATGAGCATAAGAAAGGCAGAAGCCTTTCTAGGGAGACACAGGGACAGAAAAGAGAAGGAAAGTACAAGAAGCAAGGAGGAGGAATTACATTTTTAAATGCATTACCAATTAAAAAAAAATTCAGTGTAAAAATAAAGGCTCTGTCTCTAACTAGTTTTGTGACTTTGAACAGCCGTTCCACTTCCTTGGCCTCAGATATTGGACAAAGTGACTTCCAGGTATTTACTGTTCTATTACTTAGTCATTCCACTATAGCTATGTTTATGTTCACATGTTATTTTTTACCTCACAGAATAATTGTTTTAACTCAGGTGAGTGCAACAGACACAGGTTAAACAGATGACAAAAGACTGAAGTGTTTTCTAAGATGAGCAAGAATGACGATGCCCAGTTAACTGGAGGATGCTTTTGCTTCAAACCAGAAACAAGTGGTAATAGGATATACAAGATTAAGGATACAAGTTAGTGAATGAACAGAATTACCTTCCTGCCATAATTACATATTTTTGTATCCTGTTTCTTACAGTAAGCAAGCATCTAAAGCACCCCTGGCTAAGCCTACCATAGAACTCTTCAAAATGTTTCTATTCATCAGCCAAATAGCAGTACATTATTTTCCCTTTTGTTTTATTGATGGCATATTTTAATCAACTTTATTGAAGTGTAATTTTCACAAATAAACTACACCCATGTTAAATGTACATTTCAATGAGTTTTTGCAAATGTATATACTACATAACCACCACTACAGTCAAGATATACTATATGCCCATCACCTCTGAAGCTCCTTGTGTCCTTTCTAAATCAGTGAGCTGTCCACCTTCCCAGCCATGTTCCCGGGCAAACATTGACCTTCACTCTATCATTTAGATTAGCGTTGTCTTTCTCTATAGTTTCTTATAAATGTAATCATACAGTATGTACTCTTAAGAATCTGGCTACTTTTACTCAGCATAATATTTTAGAGATTCACCTATGGTGTTGCATATACCAGTATACTGTTCTGTTTCATTGATGAGTAACACTCCATGTTATAAATGTACCATTATTTGTTTATCTACCACCAACTGATGAACACCTGGGTTATTTCCATTTCTAGCAATTGGGAATAAGGTTGCTATGAACATTCATGCATCAGAGTCTCTGAACTTAACTTTTCATTTCTCTTGGATAAAAATCTAGGAGAATTACTAAATCATATGTAAAGGGTATGTCAACCTTACAAGAAACTATCAAACTGTTTTCCAAAGTGATTGTACATGTATCCTGCCAAAATCAACATATGATAGTTCCAATGGTTCTACATCCTGGCTAGCACTTAGTATGGTGGTATAAATTTGGTCGTATAAATTTAGATAACCTAAAAGATGTGAAGTGGCACTTCATAATGGTTTTAATCTGCATTTCTCTGATGACTAATGATGTTGAGTATCTTTTCTTGTGCTTATTGGCCATTTGTATTTTGCTTCTCCTTCCTCTCCTTTGTGTCATTGCTGTTATTTATATTTTACTTCTACATGTCTTAAAAACTACCAAAGCACATCATTATTTTTACTTTAAGCAATCAAATACTTTTTAAAGATACTAAAAATTAAGGCAAAATATCCCCATATGTAAGCATATATTTAGTATTGCCAGTGCTCTTCATTTCAAATTTCCAACTGATATGATTTCCTCTCTACATGAAGAACTTCCTTTAACATTTCTTGTGACTTAGGTCTGCTGAAAATAAATGTTTTCTATTCTTTTCCAAAAGTGTCTTTAATTTGATTTTATTCTGGGGAGGAATTTTGCTGTTTATAGACTTTTACATTGATAGCCTTTTAAAAAAATATATTTCAGCACTTTATAGATGTCCTTCCATTGTCCTCTGCACACATAATTATAGATGAGAAATCTACTGTAAGTTTTATGTTTGTTTCTTT
Organism: Mandrillus leucophaeus; assembly: GCF_000951045.1. NCBI lineage: Eukaryota > Metazoa > Chordata > Mammalia > Primates > Cercopithecidae > Mandrillus > Mandrillus leucophaeus. The sequence continues at coordinate 372,904 of NW_012106509.1, read as the reverse complement.
GTAATGTAATGTCTTTTTTCTTTAGTCGCTTTTTTAAAATATCATTTTCTAGTAGTTTTCAGAGATTTGATTATGAAATACCTTGATGTGTTTATGTAAGCTTATCCTGTTTGGGGTACATTTAAGCTTTTGGGATCTGCAGATTTAAGTTTTCATCAGTTTTGGAAAATTTGGAGCCATCATTTCTTCACATATATTTTAGTGCCCCTACGATCCTCTTAGTCTGGATTTCTAATTATACCTATTTAAATAGGTCTGTACGATATTGTCCTCAGAGGTCACCAAGGCTCTGTTAGTTTTCTTTCCTTTCTCTCTTTTTGTTTTCAATAGGTTCTATACAATATATTCAAGTATGCTGATCTTTTCTGCCACACTATTCAATCTGCTATTACTCCTATCTGGAATTTTTTTTTATATATTGTATTTTTTATTCCTATAAGTTCTATTTCATTTTTTTAACAATTTATGTTACTTCCCTCACTATGCTCATGTTTTTCTTTAATACTAAACATAATTATAGTGGCTATTTTAACATCTTTATGTGTTAATTCTAACAACCTTGTCATTTTGGTACTTTTTCCTATTTACTGATCTGTATCCAGTTATGGGTATATTGTCCTTATTCTTGGCATGTTTATTAATTTTTATTGGATGCTAAATATGGTAAATGTAGCATTCTTAAAAATCTAGATATTGTTTTCTTCCTTTACAGAATGAAACAACTTGAATATCAATTTCATAACTTTGAGACCTATTTATTCGCTTTGCTAGAGACCATCTAATAGTAGCTTCACTCCAGTGATGGTTCACTCCTGCTTGTAAGGCAGGACTCTAGGAGTCTCCACCAAATTTCCCAGATGATCATCAAGGACTTCATTCTGGATGATTAGAGCTCAAATGTCTTCCTGTCCTTTGTGAGCTCTGGGAATTTTTCAGTTTGCAACTCCATGGCCATCCTTAGGCCATCTTTGCAGAGCTTTATTCTATACATGGGCAGCTTAGTACTCAACAAAGATCAAAGAGGAGCCTATGCAGGTTTATGGAGCTCTCTTATTGAGTTCCCCCTTTTCCAAAACTTTGCTAGCTGCCTCAGATTCTCCAACTCTGGTCTCCATTTTCACAACTCATCAATGATTACAAGATCTGTTTGGATTTTCCTCCCTGTGCCAACAGTTAGAAATTGACTCTAAAAAGAAAGCCAAGACAATCATAGAGTTCGTAGTCACTACCATTCTCAGGAGGATCACAACCCTGTGCTGTTTTTCTCCAACCACTAAAGATAGTTGTTTTATTATTTTGTTTAGTTGTCTGATTGTTTACTATGGAAAGTGAGAGCTGGTCTTGGACACTTTGTTTTTAACCAAACTTTGATAAAGGATTTATTCCAGGGTGGGATTGCATAGTAAGTATGGACCCACACTAGGTGGAGTTTACATGGCAACTTCTCTTAGAAATTGCTATACATGGGCATTCAAATTGGTAATAAGGAAGTCAAACTGTTGCTGTTTGCTGATAACATGATCATATACCTAGAAAACCCAAAAGACTCATCCAAAAAGCTCCTAGAACTGGTAAATGAATTCAGCAGTTTCAGGATACAAAATTAACATACATAAATCAGTAGCTCTGCTATACACCAACAGCGACCAAGCTAAGAATCAAATCAAGAACTCAACCCCTTTCACAATAACTGCAAAAAAATAAAATAAAATACTTAGGAATATACTTAACCAAGCGGGTTAAAGATCTCTACAATGAAAACTACAAAACACTGCTGAAAGAAATCATAGATGAAACAAATGGAAAAACATCCCATGCTCATGGATGGGCAGAATCAATACTGTGAAAATGACCATACTGTCGGCTGGGCGTGGTGGCTCACACCTGTAATCCCAGCACTTTGGGAGGCCAAGGTGGGTGGATCATGAGGACAGGAGATGAAGACGATCCTGGCTAGCACAGTGAAACCCTGTCTCTATTAAAAATACAAAAAAAGTTGCCACGCATGGTGGTGGGCGCCTGTAGTCCCAGCTACTCGGGAGGCTGAGGCAGGAGAATGGCATGAACCCAGGAGGCAGAGCTTGCAGTGAGCCGAGATCACGCCACTGCACTCCAGCCTGGACGACAAAGCGAGACTCAGTCTCAAAAATAAATAA
>NW_012106509.1:347180-369638 GCF_000951045.1 Mandrillus leucophaeus | reverse complement strand
GTCCCCTGGGCCCCGCTTTCTTTCTCTATACTTTGTCTCTGTGTCTTATTTCTTTTCTCAAGTCTCTCGTTCCACCTTACGAGAAACACCCACAGGTGTGGAGGGGCAGGCCACCCCTTCAGTTATGTTATAACTGGTTGTAGACAATCACCTCAGACCACACTAAGCTCCAAAGTACCATATATCATAGACAAGAAACATAGCCATTTAAAGTTAATTTAATTAAATTCTTCACATGTAGAAGAATGAAACTGGATCCTCATCTCTCACCCTATTAAAAAAAAATCAACTCATAATAGATCAAATACTTAAATCTAACACCTGAAACCATAAAGATTCTAAAAGAAAACATTGGAAAAACCTTCTAGACATTAGCTTAGGCAAAGACTTCATGACCAAGAACCCAAAAGCAAATGCAACAAAAACAAAGATAAATCGATGAGACTTAATTAAACTGAAAAGCTCCTGCACAGCCAAAGAAATAATCAGCAGAGTAAACAGAAAACCCACAGAGTGGGTTAACAATGTATACATCCAACAAAAAACTAATATCCAGAATCTACAAGGAACTCAAACAAATCAGCGAGATTTGTTCCCATCAATAAGTGGACTAAGGACATGAAAAGGCAGTTCTCAAAAGAAGCTATATAAATGGCCAACGAACATATGAAAAATTTCTCAACATCACTAATTATCAGGGAAATGCAAATCAAACTACAATGCGATACCACCTCACTCCTGCAAGAATGGCCATAATCAAAAAATCAAAAAATAAGAGATGTTGGCGTGGCAGTGGTGAAAAGCGAACACCTTTACACTGTTGGTGGAAATGTAAACTAATACAACCGCTATGGAAAACAGTGTGGAGATTCCTTAAAGAACTAAAAGTAGATCTACCATTTGATCCAGCAATCCCACTACTGGGTGTCTACCCAGAGGAAAAGAAGTCATTATACAAAAAAGATAACTGCACGCGCAGTTTACAGCTGCACAATTTGCGATTGCAAAAATGTGGAACCAGCCAAAATGCCCATCAATCAATGAGTGGATAAAGAAAATGTGGTGTGTGTGTGTGTGTGTGTGTGTGTGTGTGTGTGTGTGTATATATATATATGAAATATGGAATACTACTCAGCCATAAAAAGGAACAAAATAAGGCGTTTGAAGCAACTTGGATAAAATTGGAGACCATAATTCTAAGTGAAGTAACTCAGGGATGGAAAACCAAATGTATGTTCTCACTCATAAATGGGAGCTAAGCTAGGAGGACATAAAGGCATAAGAATGATACAGTGGACTTTGGGAACTTGGGGTAAAGTGTGTGAGGGGGTGAGGGATAAAAGACTACACATTAGGTAGAGTGTACACTGCTTGGGTGAGGGATCCATCAAAATCTCAGAAATCACCACTAAAGAACTTATTCATGTAACCAAACACCAGCTGTTTCCCAAAAACCTATTGGAATTTAAAGAAAAAGAAATTGCTATTGGAAGCAATGTCTTGTAATTACAACTTCAATATTTTAACAAAGACATTTACTGTTATACTATAACTGGTTGTAGATAATCACCTCTGGCCACACTAAGCCCAAAAGTACCATATATCAGAGACAACAAATATAGCCACTTAAATTTAATTTTATTTAACTGAAAGCCATTTTATAATAATTTAATTTAGCCAAAAAATTTGTAATTTTAGATTACATGTGCACACTGAAATTTATTATCACAGTACAGCCAAATTGTCACTTTGTTTTACCAGTGTGTGTATATATGTATACACATATTCAAATTGTGATGGCTTCATTAAGAATGCTAAGCCGTTTAAAGCATTCTCTGATTGTTTCTAATACTCCCAGATGGATTCCACCAATGTTTCCATTTAGGCAATCTGACATTCAGCTGTGTCACCTAGTGGCATCCAACATCCTTTCCTCATTTCATTGAATCTTACTGAAGAACCTAACGCCTGCTCCACTGACGGTGATACCAACCCAAAATCTGTGCCATGAATGCTGAATCCTAAAGATCTCAAAACCATTACACTTTGGGATTCCAAAGCAGAACTGGACTCTATGAAGAGTCAAGCAGGAATGGGTCTCAAAGTATCTCCAATATGTCCATAATATTACAAAATCTTTCATGCAAACAGGTTTTCCAAACATGCTTTTCTGTTCTAACCCCAAAGGTCCAATTCCAGTCCAAAGAGCTAGGCTGGGAGTACATTCCATGCCATCCCTTCCATCTTCCTGGTTGGCCCATTTTCTGTGATCCCTGCCTTCAACCAAATTTAGAGCTTGCTGGCAAAACAGATGCTGCATGCACAGCAACAGGACATAGACTTACTGGTGTGTGAGTATGTGTGTGTGTGCGCGCACGTGTGTGTGTTCATGTGCAAGTGTGCATGTCTGTGTTTTGACTGGGGGTGAAAGGGAGGCTATGGAATGTTTTATATTCCAAGAATATCTGCATCACAATCCAGACAGTGAAAAATACCTTTTAATAGGCCATTAAAAACTCACTGAAATTTCAGAAGCCATCAAAATGGTACCTACATAACTTATAGTTTATAATGTACACATTTTACTCTTTTAAATTCCTTTAGTATTTTCAAAATCCAAAGGATTCTGACGTATCTTATAATAATTACCATTTTAAGACACTTAAAGTAAGCAACTTAGGCTGGGTGCAGTGGCACACACCTGTAATCCCAGCACTTTGGGAGGCCAAGGTGGGAGAATTGCTGGAACCCAGGAGGTGGAGGTTGCAGTGACCTGTGATCGCACCACTGCACTGCAGCCTGAGTGACAAGAGTAAGACTCCATCCCCCAAAAACCAACAACAACAAAAAGTAAGCAATTTAGATGCTCACTAAGATGTCATTTTAACATAAATGAGTATAATGAGCCATAGCATGCACAAGTTAGAAGGCAAAAAAAAATTGTGAAAAACATGCTCAAGAAAATATACCACAGAAAATAACCTGGGGAACTATATAATAAATTCTACAATGCCAATAATTAAAGTAGATAAATATCAAACTCTACTATGCTATGTAAAATATGCAGAAGAGCATCTAACATCTATTTTGCAAAGCATTTACACAGCTTACAGAATATTTACAATTCATAATCATCTTTTGTTTTATTTAGAGATGAGGTCTTACTATGTTGTACAGGCTTGACTCAAACTGCTGGCTTCAAGCGATCCTCCCACCTCAGCTATCCAAGTAGATGGGACTACAGGCATGCACCACCACACCCAGCCATAAGAATTTTTTCAGTAATGCCTCTCCTATTAATGTTAGCCATGATTTGGTACATATAAGCTCCAAAAAGCTACAGTCATTTATTCAAGTAAATGACTTTATCAAAGTCATTGATTAAAATTTAAGTACACCGATAAAATGAAAATTTGTAACAATATATTTCCTCTTAAATGTGAGTAAGCTTAGTACAATCATACTAAGAAAACAAAATAATTTAATTGATAATAATCATGTTTTGGCAAAAAAAAAAGTCATCAGTACAATTACTCTATGATCACTAAAAAACTAGGAAAACAAGAGCATAATTAGGAAATCCTTTGTTCCAGGGCACAATGAGATGAACTTGCCTTATAAAGTCATTTATCACAACCCTAAATTGCATAAATGTAATGATAAAAGGTCCATGACCAAGTTTGCACTTGCAAATCATTTCAAGATACACTTCCTTTGTGGAGTGGGGAATAAACTTACATGCCAAAAAAATACATGAGATATAGAATAATCTTCAGAAAATGTAGCTAAGTCCATGTGAATGCTAGTAAGACTTTTTTAAAACACGCAAAAAAATAAGGAAATAACAAATAGTTCCCTTAAACTTTTCAAGACTTTCCTTCACCAAACTTCCACTTAAGACTTTTCTCATACAACTGGAATAGATTTGTAATTTTTTCCCCTTATAATTCTCTTTGATGACCTCCAGATTCTAGGATAGCACATTCCGCCAGGCATTTTAAGTGCACATTCATTTTGTTACATTGAAAAAACCCTAAAGGTTCAAATTCTATATAATTAAGTATATTCCTCATCTCATGGTTCAATTAATTTCACTCGCCATAAAGCATATGTGAGTCTCTTCCAGCCACTTCCTATTTCATTTATTTCAACTCCCAGAAAACCGGCTCCTTCTTAACCCACACTTCCAGATCACCCTATTTCCTTATACTTCACTGTTCCCCTATCCCCCTTCTATATATGTGGTATATATAACCTATATATAGTGTGTATATATATATACTTATATATATAGATTATTACTTTTATTTTCATTTTATAGTTGAGAAAGATTATTACTTTTATTTTCATCTTATAGTTGAAAACGTGAGCACTTACTATGTGCCAGGTTCTATTCTAAGCACTGGGGATGAGGCATTGAACAAAACAGATAAAACTTCCTGTTCTTTAGGAGCTTGAATGCTGTCAGGGGTCACGTGACTAGAGTATTTGAGATGGGAATCAAACCAGCTCTTCCTACAGCAGTGTGGGTAAAGCTTCAGAACATTATGTTAAGCAAAGAAGCCAGACAAAAAGACTATATATGCTGTCAGATTCCGTTTATATGTAGATCAAGAACCAATCAGTCATCCTAATCAATGGTGGTAGAACTCAGAACTGTCACTTCCTTAGCAGGGGAGAGTGGATGGCAGTGGACTGGAAGGGTGTACAAAGGAACATTCGAAAATGATGGCAGTGTTCTGTATGTTGATTAGAGTGATGATTACCCAGTTGTAGACATTTGTCAGGATCCATCAAGCTCTACCCTTGAGATCTGTGCATTTTACTACATGTGATTATGGCTTAAAAATATAGTAAAAAGTTTTCAAACTCCTATTCTCACAACCATACATTCTCTTCATTTATCAAAGGCTTCAACAACCTCTAAAGTATTTTTTTTTTTTTTTTGTATTTTACAGATGAAAACAGGATCCTGACAGTTCAGCCTGCTCTCTAGCATTCATTAACATGCCACAGTCTATCAGGCAGATGATTTCACTTTTGTTTATCACCTGGCACCAAATTCAGCTTTAAATACTTACCCTTTGCTAATTTTTAAATTGTGTTCCCAGCCCTTTTCTCAAGCTTCATTTCATTTTAGTCTCTAGTCTTCCTAACTCTTGCTTCATTTGTCTTAGGTTATGTTCGTGTTCTTCCATTTGATATGGACATGTGTGCTTAGTATGGTAATTTGATGTGCAATAAACATTGGTTTATTTAGTTTTCTCCTGTTTTTCACTTCCATTGTGATCTATCGTGTCTTGCTGTTTCTAGTCAGTTGACCACACTTAGTTTCTCCTTCCTGTAATCTGCTGTCCAAGTAAACAACTGCTTCACTTTTATGATTATGAGGGGTTCACTTAAGGTTCTCCCTTACTTGCAAGTTTTGAACCTGCTCTTTCTGATTAGTTTGAAAGAAGACCAGAACACTGCTTCCCTCAATATATACACTTTCTTCTTATAAATGAAAATTTCAGCAAACACTCTGCTTTTAGTAGACTAACTCCTCCACCAGCTGTCCAAACATTTGAAACTCCTGCTTCTCAACTATGTCTTGCCTTAGTGCTACTATTATTCACAGCTCCCTTCAGGGTAAGAGGTCTATAGTATATATCCTCACAAACATACCTTTGGTTTCTCTCTCCAATGGAGAGAGAATATTCAGAAAATCATAATTGGAGGGCCTTCTTAACACTGTTTCCTCCTTTTCTATTAAATCCACTTTCTAAAGAGAAGATTACACTGTTTCTTCCTTTTCTATTAAATCCACTTTCTAAAGAAAAAAATTATAACAACATATATTTATTCAAGTATAAATAAGTTCATTATGTTATTATTGACCATATTTCAATGATATCTACGGGAATTATATTTCCTTGCTTGTTGTTACTTTTTAAATTATTTATAAGTATATATATGTGAGAATAAATAGTGGTAAGTTTTAATCTGACACTATTACATTAATAGTATCAAACAAGTTAAATATCATTTTGAATGATATGGTTTTGATAATACAGCATAAGATTTTGAAGTATTATGAATATAGGAACTTTTATAATACTTTAAATAAAATCTACCATTTTAAGTTAAAATTCAATACAATTATTAATACTCACATAATGCATTCATATATATACATATACATATTAGATGTATGCATATATGTAATGTCTTAGCTACACCTCTAATGATTAGAAAGATAGGGGAAAGAATCCATTCTGAGAAAGAAAATGGTGCTATTGGGTGATGAGCAGAGTCCTCAGAGAATAAAACAAAACAGTTCATTTCTGTCTCTATCAATTCGTTTATCAATTCCCACCATGTCTGTCTTCAAAGTGCTTTTTTGCCTCTGTTACTTCCCCTAGGGTCCCAGTTCTCATACAAGAAGAGAGGATAGCACTGGGACCTCTAGATTCCTTTTCTTAGCTTGGACTGCAACAACAAAGTATCAGAGACTAGATGGCTTAAACAACAGACACTTATTTTCTCATAGTCCTAGAGGCTGAGAAGTTCAAGATCAGAGCACCAGCATGGCCAGGTTCCTGGTGAAGGCTCTCCTCTTGGCTCACCATATGGCTGGCTGCCTTCTCACTGTATCATTACACAGCAGAGGCGAAAATCTTGTGTCTCTTCCTCTTCTTATAAGGACATGCATCCCATCATGGGGACTCTACCTTCATGATATCATCTAAACCTAATTATCGCCCAATGGGCCCACCTCCTAATACCCTTACCTTGGGCGTTAAGGTTTCAACATATGAAACTGGGGGAGACGCAAACATTCCTTTTATGATACTCTCCAATTCCTTTAGAAACCTAGAAATAATTCAGCTACAAGACACTACTTTCTCTTACACTGCCACCTCTTAAAGCTCTAGTGTATTGTTATCCTCACCATGCTGGACGTTCTGCAGCTGCTCTGCAAATACACTCCCCATCCTTCCCTACCTTGCTCAGTGGCGCAGAGAGCTAGCCTTGTGGGCTGCATCCAGAGTGCCCCTGATCTTAGTCTTCTAGCTGGGTCTGGCCAAGTAGAGGCCCTGCAAAAGATCGGAGTAAAGAAGGAGAGTGAATCTTAGTTTTTCTTTCAACGGCCCACCAGTATCTGTATCTCTCTTCCTAAGGCCACACTATCAGGTGAATTTTGGGTTCAGGTCACCAGCCCTTACTCTGCCCTTCAGGCCCATGGTTGGTAACTGCCCCCGGCTGGTGCTGGTGCTTCCTCTTACCTGTCCCACATCCTTGAAAATACCCGCTCATTGCACTCCCCTCAATGATAACACCCATTTCCATTCAGGACTTTGTCTGTGTACAGAGTCCCTGTCTCCTTTCTCCATATCACCCCAAATCTCCTCCTGTTAGCCCAGTTTATCATGATCCTGTGCCCCAAAGGGGGTAGGGCAAGTGCCAAGCCACAAAGAAGGGTCAAGGGCAGGAACACCCCACACTGCCTCATAAAGGAGTGGCTTGCATGAGTAATAAATTCAAGTCACACAATAAACAGAGATCTATATATGGATGGACGTTATTAAGAGTTAAAAACTGACCATATTTGGCTTGAAAATACGAAAATCTTACCCAAGTTTAAAGCTTTGCCTCTCAGCTGCCAAAACAAACATTGCAGTATACTTACCAACTTCCAACTCTTATAATGTTAGAATGTAATCACTTCTCTGAAGTTTTACCTGCTATAATTTAGGCATAACTAGGTTTTTCTTTTAACTTGAAAAATATGCTTTTAAATTGCCTTTATTGTATTGACGAGACAATTAAGAAATGATAAGAATCACTCTGAGGGGGAAATCAAGGGCTCTCAAAGAAGGTTCTGAAAAGCAGGCTTGGTTCAAGTCTCATCTCACTGGAATCATTGAGAAGCATCTTCTGGGATCACTTCCAGAAGCAGAATGCACTCAGAGACTAAACAGCTGCAGGTTCTATTTGCTCCCCCATTCCCCCCAATTCCAAGAGTTTTAGATAAAATTAGGTTCAAAATTAATATAATGGACAGCATAAAATGGAAAAGTAAGTAACAGAAAAGAAACCTGAGGGGTTGGAAAGTATCCTATCTTGGTCCATAGCAATGTTTTATTTTTATTTTCAATATCCACTGAGTTTGGAAAAACATGCCCCTTTGTAAATTTCTAGGTTGACATATAAAATATCTTCTTCATCACAGTTTAAATAGCTGCACAGACAGAAATTTCCAGAATTTTATAAATACTAGCATTACCCTTTTAAGTATAGCCAATAAAATATAAATATTACATCAATATAATGCCATCATCATCTATTTTATAAACATATGAGCAAATACGTGATCAACTCTTCAAGTATCAAAAATTTGACTTGGTCCTTTTTAACCTCAAAACAATTATTCTATGTGATTTCTCCTACAAAATCTATAATAGAATATTATTTTAAAGTAATTTTTATTGTACTTTAAGTTCTGGGATACATGTGCAGAACATGCAGGTTTGTTACATAGGTATACATGTGCCACGGTGGTTTGCTGCACCCATCAACCCATCATCTACATTAGGTACTTCTCCTAATGCTATCCTTCCCCTTGTCCCCCACTCTCTGACAGGCCCTGGTGTGTGATGTTCCCCTCCCTGAGTCCATGAATTCTGATTGTTCAGTTCCCACTTATGAATCAGAACATGCGGTGTTTGGTTTTCTGTTCTTGTGTTAGTTTGCTAAGAATGATGGTTTCCAGCTTCATCCATGTCCCTGCAAAGGACACAAACTCATTATTTTTTTATGGTCGCATAGTGTTCCATGGTGTACATGTGCCCCATTTTCTTTATATAGTCTATATTTAATGCTAAAAGTATTTTTGATCACCTTAGCACATTTCTCTGCCACAAAAATATGTCTATAAAATGAAATTAATTTATGCTGCCTATGATAATAACACCTAAGAAATATATGTTTCCTTCTGGAGTATTGTTTTAATTATTAGTAGTACACAATAATAAATAATAGTAATTACTATTAAAAAACAGTAATAGTACATTTTATTTATCAATTAAAAATAAATTTTAAACTGTAATAATAGTATATAATTGATCAAGAAATTATAAATAGCTCACAAATTTTAGTGAATAATTGCTAAACATAAAAAGAATAATGTATTGGAAATGTTTATTTTAACGAGCTGGATTAGAGGTAGTGCTCATGTACTTTGATTGAAGAAGATTTTACTGCCAGTCCTATTGTAATTTCTCCTTTCCCCACTCTTCCTCCTAGAGGCTTTTACACTACTGAGTACAACAGTGTGGTAAGTTCAGGATGGGTCTACATGTCTTTATAATTCTTTATATTTCTGTATAAAATGGGAAAGGAGCAAGTTTTTTCTTTTTTTTTTTTTCTTTTTTTTTTTAAGACAGGTTCCTTTTCTGTCTCCCAGTCTGGAGTCTGCAGCCTTGACCTCCTAGGTTTAAGCCATTCTCCATCCTCCCACCTCAGCTTCCTGGGTACCTGGAAGCACAGGTACACACAACCACGCCCAGCATTTTTGTTGTTGTTGTTGTTTGTTTTGTTTTGTTTTGTTTGGAGAAATGGAGTCTCACTATGTTGTCAGAGCTGGTCTTAAATTCCTGGCTTCAAGCAATCCTCCCGCCTTGGCCTCTCAACGTACTAAAATTACAGGCACAAGCCACTTTGCCTAGCAGAAAGGAGCAAATTTGAAAAAAAAAAAAAAAAAAAAAGGAAAACCAGACACAGATCAGTTAACTGTGATCTGTTAATTTACCAGATAAATTAATTTTGATAAAGAGCATATAGGGAAGTCAAACAAATGAAAACTGATTCCCTTAAAACTACGTTCCCTTAAAACTACGTTTCAATGAGATCATATCATTGCAGTCCAGCTTGGGCAACCGAGCCAGATGCTGTCTCAAAAAAACCAAACGAAAACAACAACAACAAAAACAACTACTTTTGCTCATATGCTCCTTGGTTAGCTTCCAAATATCTTCCAATGGAATCTATCTATGTTATTTTATTTGTCCTGTTTGCAGACATGAGAAAAACTCCCCACATAACGCTCTGAAACAGCAGCACACGGCCCCATGCAACACACTCCCCACCACAGGGAATTGTCCAATTCCGTTATCTTAGAGATGCTGTTTCACTTCATTAACAGATTCTGTTAATCTATGAATTAAAAATTCATTTGGTAAAATCTCAATTACTCAAATACTGGTAAAATTTATTCTTTGGCCAGGCGTGGTGGCTCACGCCTGTAATCCTAGTACTTTGGGAGGCCGAGGCGGGCGGATCACGAGGTCAGGAGATGGAGACCATCCTGGCCAACATGGTCTCTACCAAAAACACAAAAACAAAATTAGCCGGGCGGGGTGGCGGGAGCCTGTAGTTCCAGCTACCCTGGAGACTGAGGCAGGAGAATGGCGTGAACCCGGGAGGCGGAGTTTGCAGTGAGCAGAGATCGCGCCACTGCACCCCAGCCTGGGCCATAGAGCAAGACTCTGTCTCAGATTAAAAAAAAAAAAAAGTTTATTCTTTGTCAATATTGCTTCAGTTATTTTCTTTTTAACTTTAAGACAATTTAAATCAGCCCAGCAAAAATGAGCAATTAACTGAATCAGTCAATAAGCCAATCTTTATTGAGCCCAAACTACATATTCAATTTTGTATTAGATCCTGATAAGGTTTCAAAATAAATAAGAGGCATAGACCTTATCTTCTACAGTTTTTCTGGAGAAAAGAGTATCATGCCACCAGAAAAGATATAATTAATAACGCAATACACTGTAAGTTCATTCCCACATGACAAATCCAGGGGAAAGAAATAACTATGGAATATTAAGTATATAAAATGAAATAAGAATTTTCATAGTGGAGAAAATGTTTTAGGTAAAAACTATTCAACTTTTAGCTTAGACATCTGATGTTGCTTTTTGAATGGCATATATGTTGGCTAACATCTTGTACAAAAATGCAATTTATAATTAGTGATTACAAAAATGTAAATCAATAAAATACCATTTCTCATCCACTAGGATGGCTATAATTTAAAAAACACATCATAACAAATATTGATGGGGACATGGAAAACGTGCTAGTGGGAATGTAAAATGGTGCAGTCACTTTGGAAAACAGCCTGGCAGTTCCTCAAAAGATTAAACATAGGGTTAACATGATTCACTCCTAGGTATATATCCAAGAGAAATGAAAACAAGTGTGTATTTAAAAACGTATATACAAATGTTCAAAGCAGCATTATTTGTAATAACCCAAAAGTGGAAATAACCAAATTAACTGATGAATAGATAGCATTGCTAAAAAGGAATATTATTCACCAATAAACCTTGGAAACATTAGGCTAAGTGAAAAACATCAGTCACAGAAACCACATATTGTATGAATTCATTTATAGAAAACGCCCAGAATAGGCAAATCTATACAGACAGAAAGTAGCTCAGTGGTTGCCTAGGACAGGAGGAGATGGAAAGCTCGGGTGATGTTAGCTAATAGGTTTGGATTTCTTTTGGGGTAATAAAACTGTTTTAAAATTTATTTTGGTGACTGATGGTTGTACAACTCTGTGAATAGACTAAAACTATATTGTACACTTTAAATTTGTAAATTATATGTTAGATGAATTATAGCTCAATAAAGCTGTTATTTAAAAAAAGAAATATAAATATGTTTAGATATTTTTCTGTATTGATTCCAACTTTCACTTAGTCTATTCTCCTAAATCATTCAAACTGCATACATTTCCTTCTGTGATTTTAGTCTGGCATTTTTTGAGGCGTTTCAGAGCTATTTGGGTAGAACCTGCAGCCATGTGGGTGGCTGTTTCCCTGGCTGGAGCTCCAGGGTCAGCCCACTCCCCTTGGAGAGGCATGAGCCACTCCCATGGACTTGGAACACTATCCACCTGTTTTCCCCGGCCCCCCACTTTTCTTTGTTGTTGAAGAACTAGCAAAGTCCTGACTATCCAAGTTTCTCAAATTAATTCGAACTTTCTGGTGTTATCAATCAGAAAATCAGTAGGGAAAAATTCTAAACAATAATTGGCCCACAACTAACTTTTTATTTGCCTTTGAAATAATTGATGTGCTTTTAATCACAGATTGAAATTATTAATTCCACTTCAGATCAATATGAGCACTCCCATTGCAGAATGTTCACACTGAAGAGGGTTGAAAGAAAACTATCTGAGGCATTTCTAGTATTCAGGGGAAAGCAACGACGTTTGTTTGTGAATCACCATAAAATGTGTAATTCATATGCAGATAATAAAAGATCCATGATTTGATCTTTGAGCTTCCAGAATGATAACACCTCACTGTGCAGAAAAATAAAGTCAACCATATTATGCAAGCACACACCTTAAATATTTTATTATTGAAAAATTCCTTTCAAATAAGTGTGATATCTCGCTGGATGAGTCCAGGATGACATATAAAGAAATGTGGGTTTATAGCCTAGACTTAACATTTAATAACCATGGAAACTTTGTCAAATCTGTGAACTTCCCTGAGCCTCAGTTTCTTTGTCTCTAACATGGGTGTAATAGCAATAACCCAGCCTGCTCACAAGATAGCTCTTAGGAGCAATGTAAAAGTACTTGCAGAAAAGTGTAAAAGATGTGTATAATATTAAGAATTATTATTCAGATGAGCAAATTGGACCTTATTCAGTATGACACTCCCTCCCCTCCCTTTGGTTGCCTTATTTGTAAGCATTGACCTTCTAAGTAGGCTAAAATTTATTGAGTATCTTTTCTGAAAATTACAGAGCTAAACATTGTCTCAGGCACTTTGTTTTATTCTTACGTTTCTACCATTTGCCAATGAAGAACCCAAGGATAAGAGAGATTGACTAACAACCAAATTTACACCTGAGTTTTAGATCAGAAATTAAAACCTAACTCTAAACGTACACTTTTTTTCTACTACACCATACTTTTGGGGGAAATTCTCTTTTCTGTAATCTCCTGAACAACCCCCATTCCTTTAAAACACTCACATTAGAGGATCCACCATCCATAGCTCCTGAAAAGGGAAGAGGATGATCTGAAGATGATTATCAAGCTAGGGTAGCAATAGGTCCTAATTTGCCTAGGACAGTCCTGTATAGGCTGATTGCAATTATCCTGATGTAATTGTGATGTAAGCATCAACAATGCCTCCCTCTCATTTTACTCTCATAAAAGTTTTGGTTTGAATCTGAGGTGGTAACACTGACACTTCACCATGAAGGTTAACCAGAATCACCAAGAAATTACATATGTATTTCTCCGCTGTCATCCCTATATATCAAAGTCATAGATTTCTAAACATGCTAAAGATTTTCTTTAGCTGGGTGTGATGGCTCATGCCTGTAATCCTAGCATTTTGGAAGGCAGAAGCAGGCAGATCACTTGAGGTCAGGAGTTCAAGACCAGCCTGGCCAACATGGTGAAATCCTATCTCTACTTTAAAAAATACAAAAACTAGCCAGGCATGGTGGCACATGTCTGTAATCCCAGCTACTCAGGAGGCTGACATGATAGAATCACTTAAACCCGGGAGGCAGAGGTTGCAGTGAGCCGAGATCGTGCCACTACACTCCAGCCTGGGTAACAGAGGAGACTCCATCTTAAATAAATAAATAAATAAATAAATAAATAAATAAATGGAAACGAAAAAAGAAAGATTTCTTTAAGTTATGTAGTTAGCTTATGTAGTAAGCTTTATGTACATGTCTGAAGAAGATAAAGCCCTGGTGAATAATTAGACTGAAGAGACAGGAAAGGCAAGATAAATAGTACATAAATGAAGAACTGTGAGACAGCATGTGTTAACATACTCAGAGAAAAACAATCTACTGGCTGATAATAAGATATGTTAAAAGGCAGTTTGGAAAAGCAAGATATTTCCTCCAGCATTTGATGTTGTTTCTTCCTAGGAGGCAAGTAGAGTGGGTAAGAGTGCATTTTTCATTCCCCAAAGAGACATTTTAGCAAGGTTGATTGTTTTGGCTCTTGTGTTTTCCTATGAGTGTGTGTTTGCCAGGGACCCACCTCTTGGAAAGAATATCAGTTTCAAACCAGTACTCAATTATGCTTTTCACTAACTCATAAGTTTAAAATGACAGCAGAGATCTGTCACCTTTTACTCTAGACATTGCCAACCTCAATATTTTCTTCTACTCTTGTTGAATTATCTGTTTTTTAGATAATTTTTTTGTCTTTGCTATTCAAAATCAAAGTTTTACATACACGTAGTGAAAATGTAATTGTAACTCTGATTCACTGCTGGTGGGGTGTAAATTAACATAATCACTTTATAATATGGCAGTAACTAGTATTATTGAATATGTATTTACCCTTTAATGCCATAAACCCAACAGAAATGTGTATACATCTAAACCAAGACACGTATTTAGAAATGTTCGTAGTAGTGTTATTCATAGCATCCCCAAACAGGAAGTGGCCCATATTCCATCAACATCAGAATGAATAAATAAATTGTGTTTGTTCATACACTAAAACACCATGTGCAAAAACCAAGAATAAGATGAAATAAAGATGAAAGAATTACTCCTATTTACAACTTGGATGAATCTCACAGTCATGTTTACCAAAATGCACTAGACACAATAGAGAGTAATGTATGTCTCTTTACAAAAAATTTAAAACAGGCAAATCTAATGCATGATGTTAAAAGTTAGGACAGTAGTTACTTTGTGGGAGGAGGATATAGGTGATGACAGAGATAGGCGTCTGAGGTCTGGTGATGTTCTATTTCTTGATCTCAGTGAAACTTACAAGGCGTGTTTTCCTTGTGATCATTGGGCTGTATACTTATGATTTATCACTTTTCTATGTGTGTGCATATATATATATACACACACACACACAAACACACAATAATATTCACTAAATTGTGCATCCTTTAAAGGTTCTTTGGCTACTCTGTAGATAAAGTAACTTATAAGAAGGGAATGGGAATGAACACCCAAACATGCAGCCTGTTGAGGTTGCTCAGGCGAGATCTGAACTTAGTAGACCGGGGAGGACAACTGAAGTGGGAGAGGGTGAAAGCACTGATTTTGAAGGTAGAACTAACAGACCTCATTGGAGAAGAATTAACGAGGGAAATGGAGGAATTAAAGCTAACACATAGGGTTTGAGGTTGACTGACTGTGTGAACACAGAATGATTAGATTTGGGGATGGGAGTCCACAGGTAGGTTTTGGGGCATAGGAAATCTGAGATGTCAAAGTTGTCAGCAGGATATATCAATTTGAAGCTTGAAAACAGCTAGAACTATAAATTTAGAACTTGTCAGTATATAGATGGTATTTATAGCCATTAAATTGGAATGCTTCATAAGTCTGTTCTCAGCCCTTCCTTATTCAACATTTTATCAGTGACCATGAATAGAGGTGTAAACAAACACACAGATTAACTGTGAAATAATACACAGAAAACAATGTAAAAGGAAACTCAAAGCATGATAAAATATAGTAGGAATAATTAGTTGCCTTAGGTTCAAATAATCAATTGTTTCATACTAACAGTGTGACCTAACCAAAATACAAAAGACATAAAGATTTCATTTCAAATGAGATGCATTTGATTCAACAATAAGATGCAGCAGCCAAAAAAAGAAAAGAAAAAATCAGTCTAGAGATCAATACAAAGAAGGTAATATAGTTTTCTTATTTTATCCTATGCTGTTCCAACCCCAGACCAAGTGTCACAAGATAGGGGAACAGCTTCAGAGAAAAAGAAAATTACAAGAAATATTTGGAAACAGTGACACATGAAAAACAACTGAAAGAAATGGAGCTGCTCAGCTAGAAAAGAGATAAAGTGGGGAGAGGGACTGGTGTTTAAAATCTACCTTCAAACACTTCAAGGGCTGACATTTAACACCTTTTTCTTAAAAAACTACAAAAGGCAGAATTAAGACGAGATGATAGGTAGATGGACGGATGGATGGAGAGAGAGAGAGAGAGAGAGAGAGAGAGAGAATCAGAAAAATAAATCCTGATACAAAATAGCACAAAATTTTCTAACAATGATATTTGAGTTGCTTAGTAAGGTAATTCTCCATTGCCAAAATATTCCAGCAGAGCCTGTATGGCCACTGTGAAGATTCATGGACGAGCGGATCATTGGTCTAGACCCTCTAAACTCTTCCCAACTCTGAGATGTTATGAATGGACAAGCAATTATTTTGAAAAGGAAGAAAACAAGAATGCAAGAAACAGAAGAAGGAGCAGGAGAAAAGGGGAAGAAAGGGAAACATTTATATCATCAAACACTTTCCCTGGCAGAAAAAGATACACTAACAAGTAAACACTGAAGAAATTTAGGGGAAAATAAGATTTGTGACAGGAGTGCAGTCTTCTAAAACAGGTTTTAATATCCTAAAACACCTCCCTATGCCTAAAAGAAATTTTCTGGATTTTGTTCTTTTCCTAAAGAACAGCCCAACTGTGGTAAATAATCAGCATTCTACACTTTTAAGTCATTTAAACCTATCAGTTAGTCATTCAACATCTCTCATTTCTCATGTTATACCATTTTTTAAACATGCAATACACACATGGTGAAATTGGAGAGGATTTTACAAAATGATAATATAATAACTCTATTTTTGCCCCAAACATTTAGCTATTTGTGCTCTACTCCTTCAGAAAATACTTTTCTTTCATAGTAAAAGTCTTCAGAACCAAGTAATTTGAGTAGCATGCCCTTTATAGCAACATTCTGCAAATTCTACTATTTCCAAATAAAGTAGTGTGCAGTTTTTCAGGACCACAATGTTTTACTATCTAAGTTTATTTCCAGCGACTTGTTTATCCAAGAGTTTCCAATGACCGCAATGCTTTTTAAAAGGTAAAAAGGCATACATTTTAGTACTGTGTGTAATTATATGAACGTATATCGATGGACAATAAGTAACAAGCAGAATTTAATGTATTTTCACTATTATGAAGCAGGGGGGAGTCACTCTATTTGACACATAATTGTTATCATTTCCCAAAAGTGAAATGGTAACATAAATACAGATGTTATAGAAAATAATGCATATTTCAGTAAAATGTTGTTTCTTTCAAGGTTAGCATGATGAGAATATTCCAAAGGCTTTGAAGGATTCTACTCTTCCTCCTCTTTTTTTAAAAAAAATGCAAACATCTACTAAAGTTGCTTTTGAAATAAGACATTTATCCATTTAGTAATTGTTTAACGAGAGAAGAATTACTTCATTCAGACACTCAATAATGTCAACAGTCTTATTTACAATGTATTTAAAAGAGTACTTTCTTTATTAACTACCTGTAGATCCAATCTTTAGGCTCTTCTAAACAAGAAACTGAGACCTTAATAAGCAGTTGGCAGACACCGAGGGTCTCACTGAGCTTCAATGGCCCAGAAAGAGTAGATACAGACATCTAAATTGCCTATTTTATGCCTGTATGTATTCTAGAAATCTGCCTTACTATTTTGTGTAGCCACAGAACAGAAATAGACTAACTTTTTTTTAGTAAACTCTCTGGAAACAAAAATCTTCCCAGATATTTATTGTTAGGAAAATATAATCTAAAAATTCTTCTGCCCAACCCCTTGGCTGCATCCCAGTCTTCCATCTGCTTTGTGCAGTTGGATTCTCTTTGCTCTTTACTCATAAATGATTCTCTCAAGCATTAAAAGTCACCTGATAGACACCAAAGCCATAATTTGCAAGATCCAGGTGGAAGGCATTCTGTACTTTTGCTCTTATTTTTGTATTGGAAATATGCAATAAGGCTAAAACTTGTTGGGAAAAAAAAAGTCTTCCCATTTTTTTTTTCTCTTGGCTAATGTAGTAGATTAGCTATGTTAGTTTTTAAAACTTGCATTAACTCTAAATAAAAAATAGAATAACATTTGTAAAAAGAAAGAAGATTAGGGAACACAAAGGCTTCAAACTGAGCTATAATAAATGTTTTGTCCAAAACAACCTCTAGATCCGTTGTTTTAGCAACTAATAATCTTGCTGTGCACATTTCAGTTGGTATTTGGAAAACATTTAACTCTGCATCTTTGTAGAAATGATATTTCCACTTGAACACAGAGGAAGTTGTACTCATTGAGAGTTTAACTTAACAGTGCACAACCAAAGTTAATTAGTGCCCATTTCATGTTCTGCAAACATAAAATATCAACGTCCTATAGAGATGTCTTATTTGTATATACAGTATTTCATAAATCCATGGGATACTCAAAAGATTAAACAGGAACATCCTTTACTTATGGAACACAGGATAACATAAATCTAAAATTAATT
This sequence comes from Mandrillus leucophaeus, assembly GCF_000951045.1. NCBI lineage: Eukaryota > Metazoa > Chordata > Mammalia > Primates > Cercopithecidae > Mandrillus > Mandrillus leucophaeus. Next base: position 351,300 of record NW_012106509.1, on the reverse strand, counting down.
GTCATACATTGTTTTTAATGAGAACGAAATGACCTATCCTACCAGCTCTAACTGCGAATATAGGTTTTTCAAGAGTGTACCTTCTTCCTCATTTATTTCTAATTGCCAGGTATTGCCAAACAAAAGCTGATTCTGGAAATTCTGGTAAATGGAGAGGGATTTTTGACCAGAGAAGGTGCTGTCTGAAACAGCCAGAAGATCAAGCTTGCAACAATTACCAACAAGCTACTGTTTCTTAATATTAAGCTAAAAATTCCCTGGTCCACTGATGCAAGACTTATTTTACACAAATTGTGAACAAAAAGACAAGTGGTAAATCAGGGAGAAAAAAGTGAAGAAACTTTTATTAAACACCATGCAACCATCTGGCACCACACCGCAAAGTTGATTATTGACTAACTTTAATAGCAGACATTTTTATCTATTCCTTTAAACTTTTTTGTGGAGGAAATGTCCTCTGTATTGGGGAGGTGGGGGGACAGTTGGAAGGGGGGGCAGATAGTGGAAGGTGGAGGGTGAGTTGGAGGGTAGAAGGAGGAAATTAAAAGATGCATTGATAAAGAAGGAGTAGCAGACAGGAGTTATGCAAGGAATAGTTTATGTAAAGCCACAGAGAGAGTGGCTTATGCCGGAAACAGCAGGTCCTTCCAAATTTCTCAAGCTTTGTGCTTGCTAACAGTAAGCAAGCCTAGGAGGGGATGCTTGAAGAACCTGGTAAGCAACTGCCTGGCTCTCCCAATAGCAAGTCCATGGATTTCTCAGTTAAGGTCACTTAAAACTTGCAAACGCTATTCAGTTGCTGAAGATTGCCAAAAATCACTGAATTTTATAATGTTAAGATAGAATCTTACAGATCAAGAAGTCCCAAGCCTGTGTTTTTCCAGATATCATCATTTAAACAATCCTACCCTTTGTGAGGAAAGTATAGGAGGCCAGGCAAGGTAGCCAGGGCTTGAGGCCTTGGCAGTTGCTCCCTGTTGATCTCTAGGGGAAAGGAGTGGGGGTTAATATATATTCATTGATACCAACATTGTATTGAAACATTTGCAATTAGTCAATGGTAATAGGTTCTTCTGAATATTTTACATGACAAATATTCTTAAGTTTAATTTCAAAAAGACATGGGGTTTCTTTCTATTTTTTTTAAGATGGGCCTTGCTCTGTGCCCTCAAACTCTATAATCTCAAACTCCTGGGCTTTTAGTAGCTAGGACTACAGGCGTCTGTCACTACACCTGGCTAGGTTTTTTACTTTTTGTAGAGACTTGGTCTCACTATGTCTGCCTCCTCAGCCACCCAGAGAGCTGGGATTACAGGTATAAGCCACTGTGCCAGGCCTAGCCCTGGAGTTTCTAATACATTGGTATACAATTCTGAGATTTCTCTTAAGCATGGATTTGTAAATGAAGAGCTGGAGCTTAATTTTTCTAATTCACACAGCACTGTTTCAACATTGTCTTATTCAGTGGTTCTCAGCCTGGGAAAGAAGGGGAAAAGTGATTTTGCTCCCCAGGGGACATTTGGCAACATTTGGAAATACTTTGGCTGTCATGACTGGGAGTGTTATTGGTATCTAGTGGGTAGATGCCAGGGATGCTGCTAAACATCCTATAATGGACTGGACAGCCTCTCACAAGGAAAAATGATCTGGCCCAAAATGCCAATAGGGTTGAGATTGAGAAACCCTGGTCTAATCCGAATGCTTTAAATATTATTAAAACATATAGTGAGATCAAGAAGTTATTACTGCATTTTCATTAATACCAATTTTCTCAAAGGCAGTTTGAAAAACAGACCCTGACTAAAATTGTATGTGAGTTATACAGGGAAAAAAATATGACACATCTGTGATTTGAAAAAAAAAAAAAAGCTGAACGGAAAAAAAATAGATATTTTTATTCATAAGAGCATTGCCATGCAATTTTCAATGCTCCAGAAAAATAACCTTCTTCCATTGACACTGCACTGAAAGAAGTGAGGAACAAAATGGTTATAAACTATCCTTCTCACAAATTCTAATCTATTATCAGACTGTTATTTCTAAAATATATTAATACACCATCTAAAGAACAGCCCTCTTATCAGAAGCTAAGATACATAATAAGTCAGAAGATAAATGCACCAGTATGAACTTATTATAATTTTTTTAATTTCTCTGGATTACAGGGCAATTAAACTCTGTAGGAAGTGCTTATTGGAGAGTAATTCTGTGGTCCAGAAGACACTAGAATGTGCTCAGCCATTTAGCACCCACCCACCTCCTTTCTTTTCCCTTTCCTGGTAAATTTTCCTATATGTTCATAAGGACAGATGCCATTGCTGTGGGAATCACTCTGGTTTAAGCCCCATGAAAAAAACAGTAGCTAACTATATTAGTTAGTCCGTTCTCACACTGCTATAAAGAAATACCTGAGACTAGGTAATTTATAAAGAAAAGAGGTTTAGTTGGCTCACAGTTCCACTGACTGTACAACATTATGATGGCATCTGCTCAGCTTCTGGGGAGGCCTCAGGAAACTTACATGCATGGCTGAAGGGAAACAGGGAGTAGCACTTCACATGATCACAGAAGGAGCCAAAGAAAGGTGAGGGGAAGGAGCCACACATATTTGAAGGACAAGATCTAATGAGAACTCACTCACTATACAGTACCAACTGTGGGGTCGAGGGCGGGGATGGCAGTGGGGGTGGTTGCTAAACCATTCCTAAGAACTCTGCCCCCAAGATCCAATCTCCAATCACCTCCCACCAAGCCCCACCTCCAACACTGGGGATTACAGTTCCACATGAGATTCGGCAGGGACACAAATCCAAACCATATAACTAACCTTATCTAAACACTAAACAATAGGATAAGCAAAATCATTTTTGTAGCTTCTTTCAAAAAAATCTTATGTATTAAAATGCTGAAATGGATAAGAATTTCATCAAAATAAGAACTTCACCAGATCTGACCCATGGGAGAGGAGATTGTTCAATAAAAAATTGCAAATGGATGAATAAATGAATCCTCTCCTTTCAAGTTCTATGCTGCATACAACAAATCCAGATGGGTTTCACTTAGATGGGTTTTAGGGACACCTTTTTAAAATACCTATCATTTTACGAAAGAAGCTATCATCTAAATAGTCCTCTTGGCCACTTCCTGAAAACAAGTCAATTATTTGTGATAACTCTCAAATGTCCTAATAATCCCATGGGAAATGTAAATATAATGAGGACAAAGAATTATAAGAAGTGCTAATGTCAGATTTTTACCCACTACATAAGTCCACTCTCGTTCTATGGGAGTGACTTTCTTCTTTGGGTGAGACCTTGAAATCTGGGATTATAATTTTAAGGAAAATAAATGTTTATAAAATGGTATTCGGATGTAAATTATCTCTTTTTTTTCTGTTCCTCACAATTGATATTATGGATTCCCATAAGGATTCATGTCTTCTATTCACTTTAATGAACAGTTGTTGGGCAACAATTCTAGAAGAGTTCCAATTCTCATCAGGAGAATGGACAAGGTGGAGAAGCACAGAAAATGCAACGAGTAGAATGTCTAAGTCATCACTTTGGAATTGATTGAACACAAATAAAAGTGGGAAAGCTACGTAAAACAGAAGGGAATGGGTAAGCAGGGTGATGTCTGGGAGAGGAGGGGTTCCATAGCCATGAGATTCAACTCTGTAACACTCCGTAGGGTTACAACACTGCCATTCATATACTGAGGTAGCAGTAGGGAAACTTTTTATTTGTTAGAAATATTGAATTTCGCCTCCCACCCCAAAACATTTTTCTCATTCTGTTCCTGTTCTTTTTTATTTCTGTAATTTTTGCTGTTTCAAAAATGATCTTTTTTTCTTTTGGAAGAAGTAATTCTTCAAATCCAGTTCACCTAAAGGGATTTGATATGTTCAAGTTACAAATACACTGTATCCAGCAATACCTACTACATGCCTACTTTGAGCTCTGAGCAATCTGCACCTCAAGCCTAGTTCTCATTGTTTTGCTTTTGGCAAATTTTTACTAAGTGCCCTTCCTCCCCAAACACACGTATATGTTTGCCAGACCCTAAAGCCCTTTATGAACATGCAAACTCCTCCCTTCTGAAAACCTTTGCGTGAGTAGTC
>NW_012106509.1:346164-346695 GCF_000951045.1 Mandrillus leucophaeus | reverse complement strand
AAGGCACAAACTCTAGGGCCAGGGCGCTCGCCTACCCAACTTCACATGCACTTACAGGTCACCTAGCACTCAGGTACTTTGTGGCTCCTTACCTTTCAGTACAGCAGCAACAACGTTGATCGGAAGTTTATCACTGTGTGTTACGGGCCATGGGCCATGTGTGTTAGAATTTTACGTGAAATTAACATTTAATTCTCACGGACACCTCTGAAGCAGGTGCCACAGCTCCCATTTTGCGAAGGAGGCAGCTGAGGTTCCCAGGGGCTCAGTACCAGCACCATGGGCCGAAGCACGCAGGGCAAACACAGCCGGAGGTGAGCACAGACCTGCTTCTGCACCCCGCGCTCCTAACCACAAGGCTCCATCCCTCCAGGAAGGCCTTTGTCATCCCTGGGACGACCTGCCAGCTCTGAGGCATGACAGTACGGGCGCCTAGCAGGGTGACCAGGAGGCCCTCCTAGTCCCAGCTGCTGGCGTCGCCGCCCACGGCAGGGCCGGGGCTGTGACTCGTGGGGACGGTTCCCAGCGCCC
>NW_012106509.1:290742-345534 GCF_000951045.1 Mandrillus leucophaeus | reverse complement strand
CGGGTCGGCCCTGCAGGGTCTGAGACCCGCACCCTCCCCCGGTCCCACGCGCCACCGGGCCGCCTGCGTAGCCAGGAATTCTTAGCCAGGTTCCTGTGCGCCCACCGTGACCCTAAGAGAAGAGGGGGATGCCCTAGCACGTCCTTCACTCCTGCTTCCCCCGCCCAGAGCACTCCCGGTTCCCAGGGCGGCAGGTCCGCTGACGGTTCCGGGTCCCTGCGTCCTGTCTCCGCAGCTGGGCTTCGAGGATGTGATCGCAGAGCCGGTGACTACGCACTCCTTTGACAAAGTGTGGATCTGCAGCCATGCCCTCTTTGAAATCAGCAAATACGTAATGTACAAGTTCCTGACGGTGTTCCTGGCCATTCCCCTGGCCTTCATTGCGGGAATTCTCTTTGCCACCCTCAGCTGTCTGCACATCTGGTGAGACGGGGCACACAGGGTGGACCAGCTTTCTGAAACATGGGCATATTCTGCGCCACCTGCCCCCTGCTCTCCCCTTATCCCAGGCCGGCGGCAGGAGGAGGAACGCGCATCAGTTCCCAAGCAGTAGGAAGAACTGGAAGGCCTTGAAAGGCCATGCGCTTCCTTTAGAATAACAGTTTGGGCTTGGAGTTTCAACAGGAGAAAGAATGTCGGTCTTTCCTGGGGTGTGATTTTCCTTGCATACATAAGGCTGGGCTGAGTGTGGAGGCGGGTACCTGGAAGCCATACTTCTTGCCACAGGCTGCTTTCAGGGCCCTGTTGTGACTCGTGCCTGCAGTTCTAGGCAGGGCTCTTATTTCTTTCATTACCTTTTATTCAGTCACTACCTGTGCCTGGGGTAAAACAAAAGTAATCTCTGAACAGAATGCCGCTGACAGTAGAATTGGACGAGGATATCAGACCTGGTTGAGCAGTGGTGTGGAGGGGCTGCTTCAACTTTGCCCCTGGCAGATGGCAAGGATGGGACCCAGAGGAAAGGGAGGTGTGTGCAGTTAAGGCAAGGGTCCCCCAGTACAAACGAATGAAAACTCCAGCTGCGGGATAATGAATGAGGCCTCCAAATTACTTTTTCACTGATGAAACACAAATGGAAGTGGCATCTAGTTAAAGGGGAAAGAAATATGGAAGCCCCCTGGATATTGATAGGATGTTTTGAGTAACTCTATTCATACTCAAAATGTGTCCTAAACTGTAGAGAACATTCTTAAGCCTCTTTTAAGTTTTTTAAGGAAAACGTCATATTTTACCAATAAATATTGTTTTATTAGAAAATATCCACTTTAATCTGAGAGGAAGAGTATTCAGATCATCCCCAGTATCAGGACAGTTGTCACGCTAGTGCTTCAGGTTAGTCCTCGTGAAAAGTATAACCTGAGGTACTTCCATGTCTTTCTTACACTTTATACGATATTCCATACCCTGATCTATGCTCAGTGTTCACTGTTAGAAGTTACCAAATTATTCTTTATTCCTCTATACCACCTGAATCTTAATTTCTTTAGTAGTTAGCTAGCTAGTTAGTTCAACAAACTAAATTGATTGAGTGCTTAGTTTGTGCTGGACACTGGGCCAAGGTGAATGAGAGATAGGGTCTGTCTTCAGCTTACTCATGGCCTATCAGGGCAGCTGGCTAGGTACAGAAAGCATACTGAGAAAACACTTTGTCAACTGACAAAGAGGGAAGAACAGACAAGGCTTTGAAGAGGGAAGGGAGTCAAAAAAGACTTTTAAAGGATAAATGAAAATTCACCAAATAAGTACAGGATAGACAAAGAACGCCAATTTAATTTTATCACTGAAGGTTGTAAACAATTAAACTATGTTGAAGGTGCCAAGATTGCCAGAGAAATGAAAATGTTTGCCTTTGTACATGATCAGCTTTGTGGAGGTCAAATGGATAGTTATATTCTGACATTGGCACATGAATTTTTTTTTAAGATGCCTAAGTTGGCGCATAAGATTTGGGATTCCCAATTAACTAAAACTAATCATCTAACCTCTATGTCAGTTTTCTCACTTTCAAAACCGTGAAAAACTAGTGACCGCATAGCATATTGTGAAATGCTGGCTACGAAGCTATTTGGAAATGTATAGTACCATATTTATAGTCAACAAAGCTAGACTTCCCAAAGCTTTTGTGAAAGAATTTGAAAAAAAAAAAAAAAGAAGAAGTTTCTCATTTACTAAATGGTGGAAAAACATAAGTAAAACTACAATTAACCAAGCAATGCCTCCTTCCAGCTGGCTCTTCTGAGAATGGGAGGTGTTTTTGTATAGTACTTCAATTGGTGAATCATCAATGCACCATTTTTTAGCCACATAAAAGGTATTTAACTACAGCTTGTTTTTTTAATTATATCTATGTGGGGCATTAATATTTAACTGTCAGATGTTTGTCACCAGGCAGCTGTGATTGCAAGTAGAGGAGTAATTTCAAACAAGAATGCTTAAAAGTTAGCTTATGCCTTGATAAAATAGGTTTATCATTAATAGATTGCATTTCCATGACGTGATAAGACCAGATCAAGGACAGACCTTACAGAATTGCAAACCCATTTGGGCAAACCTTTTTTTGGTTTTCTTTTTATCTATTTTTTTAAAGCAGGGGCTTGTGTATTGTTTTTACCAAAAAGTTAGTGGTGATCAAAGGTATGAAAATATGCAGTAATGGAACTTTGAACCATGTCACAACATTAAAACAGATCGGATTTTAGATCCTTTAAACGAACAAACAACAACAATAAAACACAGAAGTCTGGTGGTGTTGGATCCTAGACCGGAAGTACAGGTCGTTAGGAATCAGTGAATTAGCGGATTCCATACTACAGTCAGACAGAGATAGCTGCTGTTTGTTAAACACAGGTTATTGGTCATAAGTGAATCATAACCAAACAAATGTAGCTGGAGCACCCATATCCCTTATTTTTGCTGGGATTCAAAGCAAACAAATGTCCAACTGATGGAAATGCAATAGTAGCAATATCATTTCTAGAAGACAGTTTTCGTACAGTAAATTGCTATGATTGAAATCTGCATGACACTACCATTACTACAACACTAAATAAAAGTTTCTATCCTATGGTCTTATTATCCCAGGGAGGAATATATAATCTTATAGATTATAACATTTACTTAAGAAGTGTTTGGTCACATTGAGCCTCAACCAAATTTGGGGTCAATCAGAACTGCCTGGAGTTTCAGAAGCTAAACTATTTATGATGTTGAGAACACAACTTAAGTTTAATATCAGAGGATCATTAGATTCTCTGCTCCAAAATTAGGGAACACAAGTAAACAAAAATAAAATCAAATGAGTTAACAACGCCCTATAAACTGAACTCCTCGAATGTGGGTAACTGCTTTGCTGAAACAAGAAGATTCACTTTTGACATGTGCTAAATTCCCTTTTAGGACACAAAGATCTAAGGAGTCATGGAGATAGAAAATTTATTAGCCTAAGGAAGAATAGAAAGTACATTGTATTCTGGCCAGGAGTAGTGACTCTTGCCTGTAATCCCAGCACTTTGGGAGGCCAAGCTAGGCAGATCGCTTGAGGTCAGGAATTCAAGACCAGCCTGGCCAACATGGTGAAATTCTGTCTCTACTAAAAATACAAAAAGTAGGCAAGCATAGTAGCAAGTGCCCATGATCCCAACTACTCAGGGAGGCTGAGGCAGGAGAATCACTTGAACACGGGAGGCGGAGGTTGCGGTGAGCTGAGATCACATCACTACACTCCAGCCTGGGCGACAGAGTGAGAGAAAGAAAGAGAGAAAGGGAGAAAGGGAGAGAGAAAGAGAGGAAGGAAGGAAGGAAGGAAGGAAGGAAGGAAGGAAGGAGAGGGAGGGAGTAAGGGAGTAAGGGAGGAGGGAAAGAAAGAAAAGAGGGAAAGAAAGAAAAAAAAAAGAAAGGAAGAAAGAAAGGGAAAGAAAGAAAAGAAAAGAAAAGAAGGAAGGAAGGAAGGGAAGAGAGGGAGGGAGGAAGGGAGGAAGGAAGGAAGAAAAGAAAGAAAAAAAAAGAAAGAGAGAAAAAAGGCCACTTTGAGGTTATTTTGTTATAGTTATTTTCATTATATATTCTGCCTTTAAAATAGGTCTATTTATTGTACATTATAATGACGGCATCATACAGACATTTCAGAGGTACATAATACATGTCAATCCTCATAGCCAGTTCTGTGAAATCTCCTGTTGACACTTTTATTTGTAGCAACATGCCCAAGACCACACATCAAGTGAGAAATATAATAGAATAGAAAGTCTAAAGTTGCCATCATTGAGGTGTCTATTCAGCTATTTATCTCTGAAACACCTAGTAATTAATTTTCCTATTATATAAAAATGTTTCATGTATTTAGCACTTGAAACAAAACACAAATATAATTTGTGGAGACAGTCAATGTGAATAATTCTATATTCTAAAAATATATCAATCAATCAGAAAGCTGCCTAATATTTCCTTCATTTTGAGCTAAGTACAGCAGACCCTAATTTAAGTCATTTTAATAGCAAACCAAGAAAATCAGCCGACTCCCTTACGCCCACCCAGGTAATAATAAAGCTTCCATTGAGGCTACCAGCAGCGCCTGAAAATCTCACAACTACTTTTGTGCTCAGAGGACATTACTACAACAGAGAACATTATTTGGAAAATTACATATAAAATTAACCATCCTGAGGACCATAAGGATATGTAGCTCTGTTAGGAACAAGCATGCAAAAAAATAACAATTTCAGGATAGACTAGTTTTCTTGTGTAAAAGTTCTAACATCAATCTCAGGGCTCTTTCAACTATACCATACAGCCCTTTTCAGTGTGTGTGATTACTGTGAAAAATTAAAAATATAAAGCATAGTTAATAACATAAGGCATAAAAGAATGATAAATTTATATTAGCTCAAACATTTGCTAAGGGTCAAGGATGTCCTCACTGTTTAAAAAACTTAAACTCTAATAGGAAAGACAGAAATACAGCATCTATTTATAATACCTTTTGATACTTGTGAAGATTAAGAAGTTTGTTTCAGTACTTTAGAAATACAATGAGGGAATATCCGATCTAGCCTGGTCCAGGAAAAGGGAAATAGACTGAGGCAACAGGAAAGGCTATCAGGAAGTAAAACCTCAGGGAAATACGAAGACTTAAGCAGGTTAATGTTAACTGGCAGAGACCAAGTAGATAAAGACAGAGTTTTATTTATTTTTGTTTTACTGTTTCAGATAGCATGCCACCAATAGAAAGAATATTAGTGTTTATTATCTACAGGACTATATTTTTAAGCAACATATTTTTATGCATCTTATCACTTTAGTCCATTTGCATTACTATGAAGGAATGAATACCTGAGACTGGGTTATTTATAAAGAAAAGAGGTTTATTTTTGCTCACGGTTCTGCGGGCTGTACAGGAAGCACACTGCCAGCATCTACTTTAGGCAAGGACCTCAGGAAGCTTCCACTCATAGTGGAAGGCAAAGGAGGAGCAGGCATGTCACATGGCAAGAGAGGGAGCAAGAGAGAGAATGGGGAGGTCCCAGACTCTTTTAATCAACCAGATCTCACTTAAACTGAGAACTCACATTATCAAGGGGGTGGCAGGCACAGGCACTGAGCCATTCATGAGGCATCTACCCTCATGATCCAATTATCCCCACTCGGCCCCACCTCCAACACTGGGGACTACATTTCCATGAGAATCAGGGGGACAAAAAACCCAAATCATTATCAGTGATCACTGTTCATTTATTTATTCAAACGCTCAACCAAATTTAAGTAAATTGGGTCAGTGTTGTATCTCTTCATATATGTACAAGAGAGACCTTATTTGGTCACAACAACAATCCTCACACATCTCTCTTCCTTCACTCCAGGATTTTAATGCCTTTTGTAAAGACCTGCCTAATGGTTCTGCCTTCAGTGCAGACAATATGGAAGAGTGTGACAGATGTTTTCATTGCTCCATTGTGTACAAGCGTAGGACGAAGCTTCTCTTCTGTCAGCCTGCAACTGAGCCAGGACTGAATACTTGGACCCCAGGTCTGGAGATTCGGATACTGTAATACTTCTTTGTTGTTATAACATAAAAGCACCACTGTTCTGTTCATTTCCTAGGTGTTCTAATTAAGAAAACTATTAAGATGAGCAACCACATTTAGAAATGTTTATTGACAGATCTTTTCAAATAATGCTTTTCTGATTAATAGCCAAAGATTTTGTATCTAACTTTGTAACCAGAATTATACGATAAGTTGACACCACTTAGATTTAAAGGCAGGCAGTTTTGCTTTAGTACAATAGTATAAATTTTATAATGATGAATTTATAATGATTAAGGGACATTTCTATCAAAATACTACAATAGTTTTATGCACAACTTCCCATTAAAAATAAGATTTCTTATTTGTTTGTTTGTTTGTTTTTACTCTGGGAGTAATACTTTTTAAATTGCCTTTACATATATAGTCACTGGTATACTTAGAATATACAATGATCCTGGAAACTGCAGTAACAAAAGCACACAATGATTATAGTAACTATCAGATACAATAAAACAAATAAATGTGAAAATAGATTCATGAAAATGTATTCCTTTAAAGTATTGTTTTCCTACAGGCCTATTTAACAAGATGTTTCATTTTACTGTATATTTTGTACTTAATATAAATGTTGCTCTAATCAGATTGCTTAAAAGCATTTATATTATATTTATGTTGTTGAACTAATATATGAAATAAGTAAATGTAGCTCCCACAAGGTAAACTTCATTGGTAAGATTGCACTGTTTTGATTATGTAAACATTTATACATCTTCTTTGGAAATAAAATATAAAAGAGCTATATACAAAGCTTTCTTTTCTAACTTTTCCAAGCAATATCTGAAATGTTTTATGACTGACATTTATCTGGCTGTGATCTTAAAATAATTCACCTCTAAATAGTATTTTGTCTAGAAGATGCTTTCTCTCTAGTAGTTAGAAATTAAACCTGTGTCAGCATTCCTATTAATGCTTCACTTTACTTTCAGGTAATATTGGTGCTATTTAACATTTTACAGTAAAGGTTACTTCTGATACTTTAGTACCATTTCAACTACAGTGATTCATGTAGAGAGACAGGAGAGTTGTCAACTTGTTGGGCTACTGAACTACAGGCATAAACTAAAAACTAACAGCTGCAAACTTTTAAGATGTTCTCTAATATGGGTATGTAACACAGGATAAAGTTATTCTTGTCATTTTGAACTGTGGAGTCCTATTTCACTGCGATGAATCATGTTGCTTTGAAAAATCTCCTTATTTCTGGGCCGGGCAAGGTGGCTCACACCTGTAATCCCAGCATTTTGGGAGGCCAAGGTGGGCAGATCATGAGGTCAGGAGATCAAGACCATCTTGGCCAACATGGTGATACCTCGTCTCTACTAAAAATAGAAAAAAAATTAGTTGGCATGGTGGCGTGCACCTGTAGTCACAGCTACTTGGGAGGCTGAGGCAGCAGAATTGCTTGAACCCAGGAGGCAGAGGTTGCAGTGTGCCACTGCACTCCAGCCTGGCAACAGAGCAAGAGTCTGTCTCAAAAAAAAAAAAAAGAAAGAAAGAAAGAAAGAAAAGAAAAGAAAAAAGAAAAATTTCATTATTTCAAAATGATAGACATATACCAAAAAAACTTTATAATGTGAGTAATTACTAAAATTTACACATCTTAAAAGTGTGTAAATGCTTGAATTACCATCAGAACCTGAATTGACATTCCTTTGAGTACCCTTGTAAGTGACAAATAAGATTAATAAGATTTTTCAAAATCGCCAGGACTGGTAAATATAAATGATGATTGAACTGGAATACTATTGCGACCAAATCAAATGAATGATTAAATTATGAAGCTCATACCCTTTTGAAGGTAGTTGCAAAGAGACATTTCAGAACTGCCCTAGGCCATTGTAACATCCTTAGATGGGACACATAATCATTACCTTAAAGCACCACCACTCATTTTGACCATATAGATTTTATTATGTTAGTTTAAAAGGTCAATCAGTCTCATGACTTTATAGTTGTGTTTTGTATTGAAAAACATTTTTTAAACATTTGGATATGTTGATAAACCAAAAACATTTGATTAATAAAATATCTATTTTAATAAATTGGGAACTTCTTTCAAATAGCTATTGGCAAGTTTTAAACCCAAAATATATACACATAATTCTGTAATAAAACTGTGTGACTTCTAACACGTAATATGTGACTTCCTTATTTCTGAACAGTACTGGTTACTTTCAAAATGAATTTTTATTGAGATTTTCCATTAAGTATTTTTTTCAAAGACTCAAATTTTGTACCAAGTAAATCCAGCTTTTATGTACAAACATGTTGTTTGTTTTATTTGGGGCTGGGGGAGGTATATGATGAGCAGACTTCCTCAGAATTCATAATAAATTTTCTAAAAGCCTATAAATGTGTGTATTGCTTTTATTACAGTAAATATGGAACATTTCCTACCTATTTTTACCTTATTAAAAACTCAAAATAATAAATATATTAGTTATTGCTTATTTGGAATGTATTTTTAAAAATAATTACATTAGTACTTGAATTATTTGTTTTCCAGCACTTAAAGAGGTTCCATATAAATTTTCTGTCATAAGATAAATAGTATAAAATAGCCTATTCACACACCCACCATACTTCCTCTTTTTTATAAAGTCTTTTCTTGCTAATCCTAAATAAACTGAAATTTCTGTTTCCAATTTTTAAAATAAGAAAGTAACAATATAAATCATATGTACTTGGATACCTGTACTATGAAGCTAGACTAGAGTCCAAAATTATTTTTGGAAAGTGAGTATGTAAAGGGTAGTTGCTGATGTTGGCATACATTTTCTTGTCAGTTCATCTGGAAAAATGACCAATCTATAATAATAAAGCAGGTGCTTGGCTTTTTAAAATGTTCTTTATAGTTTTGAGGAACTTTTAAAATTCATCTTTTTGATAGTCATCCACATCCCATTAATTTATTTTGATGCCTTTCTTGGAAAGTTGCTGGAGTGTAGTGAAAAAAGCCCTGCCGTAGAAGTCAGGCAACTGGATTCCAGTCTCAGCCTTGCCATTATTGAGGTGTATCCCCTCGGATTCTCAGTTTTCTTATCGTTAATGAAAGAATTGAACTAAATGGTCTCTCCAGAGCTTCCCATCTCATTGTTTTCTGTGACTTCAATAGGATGAAGACTTGGCTATGTATATGAAAACCAACCTAACTGTCCAATGCAAAAACATTTTTTTAATCAGTGAATTTTCAGTCAATTACAGGATAGGTGTGCTATAAATACAATAATTAATGCATATACTTTTCACCCTTCCATTGATTGTGAGATTGTATTTGGCCTCAATTCGTTAAAACAGAGATCCTAAGATTTTTATCAATTGTAAGTCTTCATTATTGTTATGAATTTCTCAAAAAAGTAGTTACTTTATATCTTAATTAGAATTTGCTATTGAACCTTTAACAACATGGGATTGAACTGTGCAGTTCACTTATGCTCAGATTTTTTTTCAGTAAATACAGTTAGCCTTCCGTATCCACAGGTTCCTCATCTACCACCAAACTGGATCCAAAATAGAGTATTGCAAGATGCAAAACCCTCAGACAAGGAGGGCTGACTTTTCATCTCCTTGGGTACTGCAGGGATGATGGGACTTAAGTATGCAGGATTTTTATATCTGCAGGGGAGTTCTGGAACCAATCCCCCGAGGGTACTGAGGAATGACTCTATTTCATTTGAAGATTTTCTATCAAAATCACTGCTATGCCACCATAATCACTACCATCTTTCTCTTTTGCCCAGCTATTTGCCACAGCCTCCTGACCTCACTCCCTGCCTTCAATATGATCACCAATCCATCTTTCTCTTCAAAAAAAATATGATTACACCAAGACTACCCTGTCATTTCCCTGCTTAAAACTATCAATTTTTATGTGATTGCCCTGAGAATAATTTTGCAAGTTCTTGAGCAACGTATGCAAGACGTTCATTATCAACCCATTGTCATCGTTAGCGACTCTTCTGTAACTTTACTGAACAACCCGTGCTACTCCTGTGTACCTACTGTCTCCTGCCCCATGCCAGCATTACTTTTCTCCCCATGCCTGCCTCACTTTTATCTGCTTCCAAAACTCTTCCACATTAAGTGCCTCTTCTGTGTCTACATCTAAAATCTTGCACAAATTCCTATTATCACCTGTCACGTTGTAAAAGTAACCCTGTTAACTAACACCATTAGACTGCTACTTAGATTTTTGAGAACCAAAAACATCACTTCACCTTTGCTAGCATTCTGAAATGGTGCCCAGTACTTAACGAGTTCCATCAATATTTTCTGAATGAATGATTATGTAAATAAATAACTGGAGAAATCTTGGGATAATTACAGAACTGGGAGTGGGAATTGCACTACAACTTTGTAATTTCTTCATTTACAACAGGGATTTGAAATGTACTGATTCTAATAAAAATTTCCTTCCCACCATTTTCTCACTCATGAATCATTAAGTTGGGAAAACTAAAACGTATATAAACAATTTTATATTTTATTGATTGGGGTAATGCCTGCCTTTAGTCTCCATTCTCTTATCTAACATTTACTTTTAATTCTTCAGGGGTAGAAAGCCCTAGCATTTAGAAACTTGTTTGGAAACACACTATCATGCTTTCTAGAATGTTACTATTTCATTTACTATTCTATTCCTCATTTTGAAATTTATAACACTGAAACATTGTTTCTTTGGGTTTTACATTTTAGAAAACACATTGTCTCATTTGAATCCCAGAACAAATTAAATAACATAATGGAGAAATCAAACAAATAATAGCTCAGTTTTTCTAGCTTGCAACCTTATCATTTTAGAATGTTTGTTTAAGATAATAAGTGCTTACAGAATTTTTACAGGGTTACACGTTACTTTAAGAAACTTAAAAAAATAGTAAGTAGAACTGCAAAGAAAAATTACCACAATGAATGTAATTTATCACAAATCAGGATTGGGCACACTTCTTCCCTTCAAGGTGTATATGTGTGAAGGGAGGACAGAGAAAGAACTTGACAGAAGAGGGGTAAAGGATACAGGTATACTAGATATTCAGTTTATATTTTTTAGGAGTAAAAATAAGTTTGGCAACTATAACCATCCCAATTTCTTCTCCCTATTCATCCCAAAATAGCAAAATGAGCAAAATAAAGCACCCCTTGCTACATTTTTAATCTCTTGCTTTGGATTGTATCTGAAATGCTGCCATTGGAACTTGACATCTTGACACTTTTTAAAGTGAAACATACCCTTGAGTGGGGTAACATTTCAATCTATTAGCAGTCATCTATTTACTTTAGGTGAACAAATGATCTGAGAAAGGAGTGTCAAAAACTACATATGGGAACCGAGCATAAGAGCTCTGAGCACAACATGAGAGTCCCACACACTGATGAAAAGAGATGTCACCAAAGAGAAAGTTGCCACAGAAAAGGGAAACAAGAGGCTCCAATCACATGGCCTTCAACCTTCCCAGTTTTGCTTTTGGACAACCCAAATCACTAGTGAAAGGGGCATGGAATCGTAGCAGGAGTGGAGGAAGTTGAAGTCAGCTAAAGACTTTTCTTTTTATCCACAAAGGAAAGTTGCTTTTGTCTTACTGAATAAACAGGACCCTAGGAGCGGGCATGAGGGCTCTGCTGGAACCATGTGCCCTAAAGACAATGCTGAAGCCTGAAAATGAAAATGAAAATGAAACTGTAACTTGTGACCATCTATCTGTGTCTTCTTTCGCCTTGCCTCTCTGTGCTGTTGACTGTTGCGGCATGTCTGTGGCAAAGAAAGACCATGCTGCAGTCAGAGAAATCAGAGGACACCACTTCAACAATTAACCAAAAATAGGACAGGGACACCTATCTGCCTGCGCTTGGACGTGGACGTATTAGGTCATTCAGCTCAGCTGCGTGACTGGAGAAATCATTTTGCCATTATAGGAAAAGGTAGGGGTGTAGGATGATGGGAGAAAGGAAGAGACATGACTCAGAGCGGGAAACAGCACAGAGCCAAGGACAAATATTTCTCTAAGACATAAATGGATCAGGAAGAGGTGAGAGCAGCAGGTCATCTTTGGAGCATTCTTTTCTTTCCTGCCTCCCAGTCACTTGTCACCAAGCACCAACCAGTAACAAAAGGGGAGAGAAGGGCAGTATGCAGGACCTGTTTCTCTAACTGACTGGCACATCGGTTCCAGCCAACTGCTGTCTCAGCTAACTAGGGCAGTGAAACAAGGAGTCATTTGGAAGGTTGCAGGGATGCACACACCATATCCCAGGGATGCAAGTGATGAAGAATAACCACCATGCTTATTTTACTGAGGAGGAAATTGGTTGAAATTCTTTATGCATTATATGACTGGGAAACCTCTGATCTCAGTACAAACAATAACAGGAGTATTTATGTTTGTTGAGCACTTACAATCTTCTGGGCATTTACTTAATCAGTACAATAACCCTACGATGGGAATGTTACTGTCATTCCCATTTTTCAGATAATGAAACTGATGCTGTGAAGTTAAGGAATTTGCCCTAGACCACAGTCAGGATTTGAGCCAAGAGAGCCTGACATCAGAGTCCACACTCTTAATCACTGTAGAGATGATTTTCTAATTCCTGAAAGAATGTGTCCATGGCTGTTCTTACGACTTCCAGCCAAAATCTTCTTTTGTCATTCATCATTCAATCATGTCACCTTTCCTCCTCTGAGAAGCACCTTTTTTCCATTCTCCCATCAATGGAGGCAGTTTCGTGTCCTCAGTTGTAAGAGCTCCCCCAAGCTAGCACCTGGGCTTCATGTACCCTCCTCACTCTGCCTCTGTCTAATCCCTGAGCTCCTCCCCCAGCCCTATATGCCACTTTTCAGGGCACACCCTTTCTTTCTCCTTAGGATCTGAGCTCTGGACCTTACACTCCAGCAAAAGTCAGAAAAATCATTCCCAAATGCCATTATTCCCATTTTTGTAAATTTTATAGAATTTTATTCCTTCACGCAGACTTCCCTAATATGTATTAAAAGCCCAGTGATGATTTTTCTTCTCACTGCTAAACATCCTGACATGTAAAATATTAATAATTACAGCAAAAAATTTCAGTTTGGACTAAGCATATTGTTTTTTAGACAGAATCCTTATTTTGTATTTTTCTTCATTTTGTTGGAAATTTCTTGTCAGTTTGCACATCCTTTAATATGTTACCCAATTTTATTTTCAGTTACTTTATCTTGGAGATCCTGGGGAAAACCATATATGAATTTCTTTTCTCCTATTGAGTAATTTGCTCACGATAAATTTTCTTGATTTTATTTTTTAGAGACAGGGTCTTGTTCTATCACCCAGGCTGGAGGGCAGTGGTGCAATCTCCTAGGCTCAAGTGATCCTCCCTTTTCAGCCTCCCCAGTTTCTGGGACTTCAGGTGCGTACCATCGCACTGAGTTCCTACGTGTTTTCTCACAAAGTGATAGTGGTAAAACAATCAGTATCAAAGTCAGGAATTATATTAAAAATGGGAAATCACAACACTAGAATACATAAAAAGAAGCATCAGATGCAACCAACCCTTTCTCTCCAGTTATCTATAGGCTTTTGGGGGCAGACATAGGAATAGTACACATTACTCAGGGTTAGGTAACATAAACAAGATGAAAAGACCCCCACAGAATTTCTAGTCTATTCAATCAATTTCACATGTTGTATGTGCAGGGGCCATGCAAGGTATGGGACAGGGTGGAGTGAGGGGCATGATGAAAGCAATGGAAATAAAACACTGAAAAGTAATTTGTTATCATATAGAAGAAACAAGTGAGCAATCAACTGAATCATTAATATACATTTTATTTAGATGAGGAAAATCCTATGATGATTACAATTTTTAAAATTAGATTGCTAAAAAAGTACCAGCATTGTTGGTATTATTTGTGCTGGAAGTGATTGAAGGGTCCTAGGAAAAAAAAATACTGTGTAAAGTGATTTTTATTAAAGCTGTTTTTTTTTTCTGAGGAAGAGAAATCCTATGTAGGGTTATCCTAAGCCATAATTTTATTCTACTAGGCACACACAAACACAGAAAACTGTGACCATAAGCATATTCAAACAAGGGAAAATGGCAAATAGAAGATTGTAAAATAATTTTCCTGGAAGAACTTTGGCAATAGTAAGCATTAATCTGGAGCAGATCAGATGCAGATCAGGCTCTACGCTGTGTGATGAGCTAGGGATCTATTGATTTCCATGATTTTACGGTTCTCAGAGTTGAAGAAATATTCAGAATTGGAAAGGAAAATCCCTCACGTCTGCAATGAACTCTGCAGGGCATGGGACTCTCCAAAATGCAGGCTAGGTTTGGGCTACTTTGAAGCAGCCCTAAGAAATTGCTCTTTTTATGAAGTTAATAGATTGGTGCCACCTCAATTCTTGGATATTCACCAATATCTTTTGAGTGTGGTCAACGAGACAACTTAATATAGCTCAAGCCCTTTCATAGCAAAAATAAATTAAAAAATAATAATCCTGGCTACTGCCCAGTTTGTAATTCTTGATTTCACATTCCAAGAAGCCTTCAGTTTATAGAAGTAGAAAGAACTGCCAGTTCCCTGCAAGCAGCTTGGCCAACTTAGCCTGTAGGGTTCCCCCTTAAATGATGTTTCCTTCAATTTGCTTACAAATATTTCTTTAATAGTATGTTCGTTTGTTTATTGAGTTGGGATTCCCTGTCAGTCATCCAGCCTGCAGTGCTGCTGCTCTTCCCACGATGTACAGGCTCCTTTTGTATTTGTGGAATTTTGTTCTTCATTCAGGATTCTTACATAGGAGAGTGATATTTGCTGGCGTAACTTCTGCCTTTTTAAACATCTTCAGGTTTAAAGTTTTTATTTCCCCTACATTACTGCTTCTCAAAGTAAAATGAGCATAGGAATCACCAGGGGATCTTGTTAAAATGTCAATTCAGATTCAGTAAATCTGGGATTGGTCCTGGAATTCTGCATTTCTAACAAGCTCCCTGGATGCTGAGGCTGCAAGTGCCTAAATCAAACTTTGAGTAGCAAGGATCTATCCAGTAAGCAGCTTGAGTAAGGCATGGAAAGAGATGAAGATAAAGTAGCTACAGACAGACAAAAGAAGAAACTAACAGAGAGTTCATTTGTTTGGCTCTATGAAGATATTCTACTGGCTGTCCAAAAATTAAATCCCCCACACCTGCTTTAAAACACATTCACATTCCCTCTGAAGTTAGCTGAGTTGCTTGAAGGCAAAGCCAGCAGTGCAGAAATAAACCCCATTCTCCAGTATGCACAAAAGCTGATGTTGCAATCACAGATTTTCCCTGAAATTAGGGAAAAAACAAACTCATCACGTGATTATAAGAAAGTAAAATTCTGTATGAAGAGCAGACCACTTATGTGTATGTTCACCACATAAACATACACACACACACACACATACACACATATAAACACACACACACACACACACAGTCTTTAAAGACTGACCTTCTTTTATGCTGTAATCCTAGACTTTGGGAGGCCGAAGTGGATGGATTGCTTGAGTCCAGGAGTTCAAAACCAGCCTGGCAAAAATCCTGTCTCTACCAAAAATATAAAAATTAACTGAGTCTGGTGGCACACACCTGTAGTCCCAGCTACCAGAGAGATTGAGGATCACCTGAGCCTGGGAGGTGGAGGCTGCAGTCAGCCGTGAAGCATGCCACTGTATGCCAGCCTGGGCAAGAGAATGAGACTGTCAAAAAAAAAAAAAAAACCGAAAAATCAACTTGCATACACATATATAATGTGTGTGTATATATAAGCACATATATATATTACATATATATGTATACTTTTAAAAGAGTAAAATACTTTACTCTTTTAAAGCATCATTGTCTCAAAAGGAGTGGTTTAGAGATAAATTTTCCCCAGGTAAAACCAACTCCTGATAAATGGTTTATTTACTAGGGAAAGGGCCAAAAGGAAAGAGAGTTTCCTTTGTTAAATAATGGAGTCCTGACTTAAAGCCAGATGAGTTACAAAACAAAGGGCTTCTGTGGAGAACTACTCCCAAATATTTACATTAACTTAAGAAAAACATGGAAGTTTAATATCTCCTTATAATTTGGGGGTAGTATTAAGGAGCTAAAGTCATTTTTATTCTTTATCATTTCATTAAAATCAAAATGGATTTTTTAATTACTTACTTGTTAATAATAAAATATATGTTTCCCTAATATGCTATTTAAAAGCTCTACTAGTATGCTATAAAATGGTACATTTCTCAGATATAAGCTACATTATGTTAAATATATATTAAATCTAGGTACTAGTTACATCGTATTACATTATTTTGTTGTCCTACTAGGTTTGAGACTTAGTCATACTTTGGATAACATTCAGGGGGCTTCTATACTTCTAAAAGGTGGTCATAATTTTCTTTTGCTTGAACAGGAGAAAACGCAATCATTGTATAGTTAAATATTTTACATTTCTCAACTAGATGGAGAGTAACAATTTGTTTTACCACTTGACCATAATTTTTCTGAAAATTGCTAAGCTCAAGCCTTATAGTAAATATTTTCAGTCTTTGTTAGGTAGGGCTATAATTTTTACTTTTATTATTGATATAAATCTATCCAGATGAAAAATAAGCCAAGTGTTTATTGACCTCTCGTTTCATGCTTACTGAATACATTATCCCTTGATTATATTAGCATTTGGCTCCCAGTTTAGACTAAGACTTCCTGTCTTTAGAGAATGGTAGCCATTATTTTGGTAAGGTTATTATAATCCACTCAATTTCATGGCAGTTAGTTTGATTTCTTATATGTCATCATAATGAGGTGATGAATTGAAACGACATTTTTCATGGACTTCAAGCATAAATGAAAACAACTCAATGAAATTTGGTTTGCTTATCACTTCACATTTTCTCAATATTTGAATTTACTTTTATACTGGTAAATCATGTCGCCTTTTTGAGTTTGTTTTTAATGGAATTAAAAAGAAAATATTATCTCAAAGAACAAAATTTTGCAATAAGATAAAGTAAGATAAAGAAAGGGTATACGTTTTGAGATAACCTACCTTTAAAGGCAAAATTTTGCTACATTTTCAAAGACAAGCACAAGTTTCATCAGATTTAGTTCTAAATCCAGAATAATAATGATGACACTTTGCCCACTGTAGCACAAATACCAATGAGACTATTTCAGGAATTCTCTGCAACTGGAAGTTTGTTTCTGAAATCTGGTTTCAGGCAGCATCTCTCCAGATCTTCATTAAAACAGTGAAGAAGTAGGAGGAAGATGCCAGCAGTTTCAGCAGCCCTACTGAATGTTGGCCTAGGGCAAGCACCTATGCTCTGCCAACTCTGTTTTAAAAGGCAGGGAGGAGAAAAATGAATGTTTTTGTTTTTGTTTTTGAGATGGAGTTCTGCTCTTTTTGCCCAGGCTGGAGTGCAATGGCATGTGGTCTCGGCTCACTGCAACCTCCACCTCCTGGGTTCAAGCAATTCTCCTGCCTCAGCCTCCCAAGTAGCTGGGATCAGAGGTGCCCGCCACTATGCCCAGCTAATTTTTATATTTTTAGTAGAGATGGGTTTCACCGTATTGGCCAGACTGGTCTCTAACTCCTGACCTCAGGTGATCTGTTTGCCTTGGCCTCCCAATGTGCTGGGATTATAGGCATGAGCTACCATGCCCAGCCAAAAATTAATGTTTTAAAGAGTGATTTTTGTCAGAAATTACTGAAATACAAAAGCTGGCACTCTAAAGGCTAGTTTCAGCTACCTAAAATCAATCATTCTTTTAGGTTTCACCAGCCAAGAATTCTGAGGAAAGGTAATGGCCTAATTATTATTTCAGTAAGATAAATTATCAACTGTCTTGAAAACCCATTCTCTTTTAAGGCAAGAGAATGTATCTGTGACCATCCCAAACCCCTCTCTCTGAGGCCCTCTATCAGGCATCATATTTGAGAATCTTCATCTAGAAGTTCGCATTTGATTTGTGATTAAGGGATTTCTGTTTTTGTTACCAATTGTTTAATGGAAAAAATTTTAGTATGCTGTATAAAGCTTTCTGAGAAAGCAGTAATAAATGGCAAAAATAGTAAGTATCAAAAAGTTAGATTAAAACTTATAAAATTCAAAGCCAAAAAAAAAAACCTCTAATGACCATACATATGTGATATATATTTGAGTTCTTCATACATCCCTTGCCATGGCCTCATCATTGGTGGCAATTCCATCCCCATCCCTTGATGTTGGGCTAAGTCAGTTGACTTGCCTTGGCCAAGGGAACAAAGCAGAAGTGACAGTGTGCCTCTCCAAGTGTGGGCTTTTAGAAGCCTTGCATGTTTTTTCTTGTCCTCTTATGTCCCTGCTGCTCATGCAGCAAGAGAAGAATGTGCCCCAATCATCTTGCTAGTCCAAGAAGGAGGAGAGACGTACCAAGTGGTGAGAGGTGGATCTGCCCCAGATACCTCACATA
Source organism: Mandrillus leucophaeus (assembly GCF_000951045.1). NCBI lineage: Eukaryota > Metazoa > Chordata > Mammalia > Primates > Cercopithecidae > Mandrillus > Mandrillus leucophaeus. The sequence goes on along the minus strand of NW_012106509.1, from coordinate 327,001 downwards.
GATCAGCCAGGCCCTAGCCAACCCAACCTATAGCTCTATGATAAAAATGATGGTTGTTTAGAGCACTGAGTTTTGTAGTAGTTTACTTATGCAGTATTTTTGCAGCAATAATTGATTGGTATACCCTTAAAATAAATATGTGTCAGATAAATGACAACAAAAACATGTTGGGTCACTTCATCTTTTGCTTTCACTGAGCTGTTGTGATACCCTTTAGACAGGGCCACAAAGCCACATCTGCCCTACTGGCCTAGCAGTCACAATATGGCTATTCCTCTAGCAATTTTAGCTAGGACACAAAAAAAGAATTGCACTTTCAACATACGATTTGCTACTCAAAAGCTTTCTTAAGAATTAACCTTATTTCCATTGTGTTAAATAACCAATCAGATTTATTTTGTATTGAATAACAAAATATTTTACAAATAAAATTGTAAAGTGATATAGGAAATGCTAAAGGCTAAACATATTCTTTCACTATCAATATTTGGAGTTAATTAGGTTAAAAAGCCTCAATTGAGGCTACCAATGAAATGTAAATATTGGCAGAAGTTTTGAAATTACACATGTGAAATTTGAGTTTGAGAGTTTGTTGTAACCCAGAAATAGCAGCTCTTAGAGACGTTACTTGCAAAAATCTTGGCAAGATTTGGTTGAAGGGAAAGAGGGGAAAGTTAGGGAAGATGACACTTCCCTAATCAATGTTCTTTTCTGGTTGCCCCTGGAGCTTTCCCCTACCCCATCTACCCTTGTGAAAGAATTTTTGTAGCACAAAAGCAGAGATAAGGCTTTTCTTAATTCCAAAATCCTGGTCCTGGGGGATTCATGGCATGAAAATATTGGTGGGAGATGTAAGAACAAGGCTTCCTGCTCAAGGGAGAAGAAACTGGGAAAAGAAGCAAAGTAGTTTTTGACAGGGGTGTTTCCAGGGTGGGCCCTGATCAATTAAGGATCGAAAAGCAAAGATATCTGTGCCTTCTGTTTCAAGATAGGGCACATGGAGGCAGTGACACTCTGGAGCTTCTCTGCACCATAACAGAGCATAGGACTCATTCTGTTCTCTACATCACGCTCACCATGGGAGGTTCCACCATGTTGCATCAGACCTGCCCATCCAGATTCATCAGATTTGTTTGCAGAGAGCCCCAAGAAAGGAACAGAAATAGCAAGAAAGTGTCTCTGGCCCAAAGGGACACATTCAATGATCTTGAAGGACAGTGCAGCTCTTGTTCTCCTGAATGGATCAATGATCAAGGAGGGACAGAGTGCCATACTCATCAGTGGATGCCAAGATGCACAGCTAAAGAAGAAACCTTCCTCCACAGCCACACCAAAGATTCCTGGTCACCTCATAAGCCCCTGGAATTTAGGACAAAATGGAAGAAACTAGAAATTGACTGAAATTAAGTTCCTGCCGCCTGAAGGAATGGGGCTTTGTAAAAGAAATTAAGTTCAGTTACAGAAAAAGAGAAAGTTACAATTCACATGGGACTTCGACAGTATCTATAATGTTTTCTGTTTTAAAAGCTCTGGAGTAAATAAGGCAGAATGATACTTGATCAAGCTAGGTAGCAGGTGTCCATCATACAATTTGCCATATCTCAGATAATTGAACTATTTTACAATTAAAAATACTTTGAAGTAAAATATGTTTATTTGAATCTTACATTTGTGGACGAAAATGTGTTCCCTCAACCCTAGCAACTATTGTGCTTTTTGCAGGATCCTCAGAGCTTCAAACACATCACCTCACTAAAGTTTACACACTCCTATTGGGTAGATATCAGTGGTAGTTTTCATTTTGTAAATAAAGTAAAGTTAATTTAAAGAAATAGTAGGAAAAGAAAACTCTTAGTCATCTTGATCAGAAAGATTTTTTAAACACAAAATCGCTGTTTGCTTGTTTGTTTTTTAAAAGAAAATAGGTAGGAAAAAATTATTTAAAACACTCAGAGTGGAAAAGCCCAATCCACGGAAGCTTCAAGTTAGAACAAGGTGAGAAGGGGGTCAGGTGATGTGGCAAGTCTTCATCCAGAAAGCCATTTCTTTCCACATATGACATGGGCAACTGTAGGAAGGAGGCCTCAATGGGATTCAGCAGATGCAATGAACAGCAGAAGGCCTATGGGGTGGTGATGTTGATAAACAGAGTAAATACTGAGCTGAACTCAGAGATCATTAAAAGATGACATGTTTATGTACTTACACACAGATGGTTAAAACGTTGGCATGTTTATACACTTGCATGTAAATAGTCACTGCTCTGAAATGTATGTTGCCCTTCCCCTGAGGACCCTTTACCTCCTAATGATTCAGCAACTAACCAGCAGTACTCTAATGCACAGCTCTAGTGCCACGGCTGAAGTTTGAAATGATTGGTGGGTGGCTCTTCCATACTGATTATTACATTTTTATAATATCATACCTGGTAATAACTCCTATTATAACCCAAGCTGGAATTCCTTCTCTGAACGCATTGCCAAAGGCGCATTTGGGAAGTCTTGGACTGCCGAGTGTTGGGAAATGTTGGAAAGATGCCTGCTTCTTAACACCACTGATATCATTGAAAGTGGTCAAACCTTTACATTCCAAATCTTGTAGTGGTAGTTAAAAGAACGTAGCCAAGAATGTGAAAAGAACCGATGGTGGCAGGGATGGGAAGGAGTTGTGCCAGAGTAAAGCGACATAGAGGAGGAGATGAGAGAACATGAAAAGCAATGAATTTCACATTTTTGCCGTAAACTGACCCTGACTAGCCTGCTTCAGAACTTCATGTCTCAGAAGTTGCTAACAGGTGCTCTAGTGATTTATCAACTGCAAAATATTTCATTATCCAACAAAACTCCTTAGGAAAAGGTATTTTTAGTGTATTTAAGCTTTAGTGTCCTCATCTCTCAGATGGTTGGTTGGGTTCGCTTGCATGGCTTTTAGATCTATATTTTTAGTGCCCTCTAATCCATGGGGATGACCTCTTTTTTTTTTTTTTTTTTTTTTTTTTTTTTTTGAGATGGAGTCTTGCTGTCGCCCACGCTGGAGTGCGGTGGCGCGATCTCCACTCACTGCAAGCTCCGCCTCCCAGGTTCACGCCATTCTCCTGCCTCAGGCTCCCAAGTAGCTGGGACTACAGGCGCCTGCCACCACGCCCGGCTAATTTTTTTGTATTTTTAAGTAGAGACGGAGTTTTACCGTGTTAACCAGGATGATCTCGATCTCCTGACCTCGTGATTCGCCCGCCTCAGCCTCCCAAAGTGCTGGAATTACAGGTGTGAGCCACCACACCCACCGGGATGACCTTTAATGCTGCTTCTAAAAAAGAAAAGAAAAAAAAAATAGAGGGAAAATGAATTGCCAACTACTCATTTTTTAAGTAAATGATTTGGAGAAAGTTATTAACTTGCCTCCAAGCCTAAAGTTATCTGTGTGGGAATCAAAGAAAAACAGTTTTGCTTATATGATCTATTCATTTCAAATTTTGTACCTATGCTAACAATGTGCTTCTTCTTCTTTTATTTCTCATAAATCTAGAGCAGTTTCTCTAAGTCAGCTATTATAACCAGACTAAGATGTGTTTCTCTTTGGTGCCAGCTTCTTGTTGAGGCAGGTTAATGAAGAGTTTGTGGTTTTTCCTCTCATTAGGAATGCATTTTGGCTTTGACAACGCTTCACTGATCATTACGATTCCATGTGTTGCTGTTGATTAGACTTTTCTACATGGACTTTCCCAGCGAGATTGCTTTCCCTTGGTTGAGTACTAGTTAAGCATTCACTTAAAGGCCTCCCTGGAAAGTCCTTTTCTTGCTGGAATGCAGGACAAGCTCCCTCTGTGTTCCTGTTGACTTTTTTCACAGTTAACATTACTCATCACAGCTGAAGACTGAATAACAATAGATGGGAAGTGGTTTCCACATTTTTCCATAGAACGTAACCCCAACTGACTTGTATGAAGGAAGAATTAAATGAACTTATGGCAGTCATTAGAGGTGGGCTAGGTACTATAGAACATATTGAACCTGACAGTCCTTTTCTAGTATATTGTGTTTGTTAATGTTTGTTAATATAATTTGTTCAAAGAATTTAGAAATGCAATCTGGCAGAAATGAAATTAAGAAAATGCAACTTTTTGGCCAGCTGTGGTGGCTCACACCTGTAATCCCAACACATTAGGAGACTAGGGCAAGAGGATTGCTTGAGGCCAGGAGTTTGAGACCAGACAGGGTAACAGAGTGAGATCCCGTCTCTACAAAATCTTTTTTTGAAAAATCAGCAGGCTGTGGTGGTGCACTCCTATAGTTTCAGCATTCTATCAGGAAACTGTGGTGGATCACTTGGGCCCAAGAGGTCCAGGCTGTAGTGACCTATGAATGCATCACTGCACTCCAGCTTGGGTGACAGAGGACACCCTGTCAGGAAAAAAAAAAAAAAGAAAGGAAGAAAGAAAGAAAGAAAGAAAGAAAAAACAAAGAAAGAAAGAAAGAAAAAGAGAAATCCCAATTATTTGTTTATTCATAAATAAGCTTATTTTTAAACATTCCAATTTTTTTTAACTTTTACTTTAGTTTCAAGAGTACATGTGCAGGTTTGTTAAATAGGTAAATTTGTGTCACAGGGATTCGTTGTACAGATTATTTCATCACCCAGCTACAAAGCCTACTCCCCAATAGTTATTCTGCTCCTCTCCCTCCCTGATGCTCCACCCCTCAAGTGGGCCCCAGTGCCTGCTGTTTCCCTCTTTATTTCCATGAGTTCTCATCATTTAGCTCCCACTAATGTGGTATTTGGGAAAACCCAACTTTTGAAAGATCTTTAGTCTGCTAATCATGAATGACCAACATAATTACAGGCATGCCAACATTTGCAACACTGTGACACTTTCCCTGCCATTCTTAGTTAAAACTGATCTTTTGTTCCAAAAATTTTGCTACCAACAATAGCCTGTCCTTTATAGTTCTTTTATACTTTTGTGTCTTCTCTCCAACTAGATAATCAACTCTTTCAGCATTCCATCCATTTCCCTTTCTCCTCCCTCTTACTCCCAACCCACATTCCCCTCTCTATTTTAATTTTAACCTGTGCCCCTTTAAGTGTACTCCAGCTTTTTTTTTTTTAAATAATTTCAAGTGACACTTTGACTTTCGACTGCATATGGAAGCGTAGGTAACATGTCCTTTCCATTTTTGGATAATGAGTTTCCTAATTAATTACAGCTCAAGAGTAAAATGACTGATTACTATTTAATTCATTTTGTGCTTCTTTACAAAAAAGTAAAGAGAGAAGCCCCAAATTCAGGAACAGATAAAATACTTTAATCGCTACCACGTTTTTTAAAAGTCTAGTCAATTAGAAAAGTTAAATCTTTCCTCACAGCCAAGCACATTAAAAAAATCTTCTCTGGTAATAAACCTGAAGCTTTAAATAATTCTACAATTATAAATATTTTGTGTGTTTTGCAAATATGGCATAACCTGTTGGCATAAAATTCCATTTTTCCAGAAAATATCGGTAATAAAATTATAGAAAAGTTAAAGATCTTCATTTCTTAATTCGAAGCGTTTGGGAGACATTTCAGAAATGGATGGGAAACGTTAAATTCTGCATGCCTGCTTAAGTTTCCATCCACACCGACTAGATGTAAACGAGTGTCACCAAAAGTACACCACAGGCACCCACACAGATTCCTTCCACAAGGGATCCACAAAGTTTAGATGTGAAATGTACCTAAAGGTTCCTAATCATCTTTCATCCCTCCCTCTGTGGAACAGGGAGACAGATGTGTCTTAAGGCAGAGATGGAACGTGGGCGATGGGCGGGGGATGGAGGAGGTGGGAAGGGACGGCTTAGGACAGGGCAGGATTGTGGATTGTTTCTGCCGCCTTGGTTGCCCATACTGGGCATCTCTACAGGCGCGTCGGCTCCCTCCACCCCTGCTGAGATGATGCACTGCGAAAACATTCGCTCTCCCCGGGACGCCTCTCGGTGGTTCAGAGCAGGGAAAATGTTGCCTCAGGTTTAAAATAATCTGCCCAAGCACCCCAGCGCGGGAGAAACGTTCTCACTCGCTCTCTGCTCGCTGCGGGCTCTCCCCGCCCTCTGCTGCCAGAACCTTGGGGATGTGCCTAGACCCGGCGCAGCGCACGTCCGGGCCAACCGCGAGGAGAACAAACCCTTGGCGGGCGGCCAGGAGGCTCCCTCCCAGCCACCGCCCCCCGTCAGCGCCTTTTTTTTCCCCCATACAATACAAGATCTTCCTTCCTCAGTTCCCTTAAATCACAGCCCAGGGAAACCTCCTCAGAGCTTTCATCCAGCCACGGGCCAGCATGTCTGGGGGCAAATACGTAGACTCGGAGGTAGGCATCGGTGGGGGCGCGCCGGCCCGGGCGCGCGGGGAGTGTCCGCTTCTGCTATCTGCCTCTCCAAATATCCCGATTGCTGCCCTGGCCCCAGCCCTCTCTCCACTTCGGAGCACTCCTCTGGCATTGGCACCGCTGAGGAATGGGCCTGGGCGGGGAGGTGAAGAGAAGCCAGGAATGTTTTATGTTTTCCTAATGGGGAGGGGGCCTAGGGAGCCCCTGAGCTAGGAGAACAAGGAAAAGGGGATTGGGGTCCTGAGACTGGGTCTGTCGGACCCAGGACGCATTTTCTGGATGGGTCTAGAATGCTCCCTTGTCGCGGGACCCCCGGTCCGGCCCTGCCTGCTGGGGGTTCGAAGAGGTGGAGTGCAGGGTGGTGGTGTCATTTACCCGAGTCCTGGGACAGTCCCCGAGACTCCCCGCCAGGCGTCCAGACCGGCAGGTCGAGGAGGCGGCGCGCAGTGTGTTTGCACTTTCCAAAGTTCTTGAACCATCTCAAGAACTCCTTCTGTATCTTGGCGTCTGGCAGGGGTGTTCTGAGAGGGGTGGACCTCCCCTCCCCAAACTGCCACCATCACTTCCAACGCCCTCCACGCGCTGGAGCTCTGCCCAGGTGTGGAGACCTCGTTTTACAACACGCAGCTGCCCTTCAGCCACTCGCCCGCAGCCTGGGAGTACTCTGGGGGTGGGTCGTGGGAGCTGCGCAGGTGAGACTGAGTTCTAGGACGTTTAGGGGGTCTGGCACCTGGCTCCGCCAGAAATGGGGACTTTCGGAATTGTGATCATCACGGTGGATTGGGCAGGGAGAGCGTTGGAGGGACACGAGAGGGCCGAGGCAGGGTGGGGGGCGCGGGCGGCTGCGAGGGGGACGCGGCCAAGAAGCAGCGATAAAGGGAACATTCCGCTGGTCGGGCGGCTGCTGTTGGATCTTAGATAAAGCTGGAAGGGATTACCGGGGCAGGAGTAATAGGGGCCGGGGACTGGAACGCGAAACAGGTGAAGCGCTCGGGCCGAGAGCGGCGCAACTTAGGGAGTCCGGGAGAAGCCTGCGGCTGCCCCCTCGCCGCCGGGGTCCTGCGGGTCCTGCGGGTCCTGCGGGTCCTGCGGGTCCTGCCTGCTGAGCCGGGACGTGCGCGGGCGGGGGCCTGCGGACCGCGCGGCGGGGCCTGCCCTGACCCCTGGCGGCGGGCGGGGGAGGCAGGCGCGCCCTGCAGGGTACGGAGGGGTGTGGTGTCCTCTGCCAGATCCTCTTAAAAAGCTGGCTGCGCGCAGGCGGTTTCTGTGCACCGAGCCGTAGCTGTCGGAGCGGTTAGTTCGATTTCGAGCTCGAGGTTTCCCCCGCCGCCAGGCTGACTTCTGATCGCTTGTTTTTCTTTTTGCATTTTTCCTCCCACCGCCGTTGCCGCCCTCCCCCTCCTGGCCGTCCGCCCTCCGCCCTCTGCAGGGACATCTCTACACCGTTCCCATCCGGGAACAGGGCAACATCTACAAGCCCAACAACAAGGCCATGGCAGACGAGCTGAGCGAGAAGCAAGTGTACGACGCGCACACCAAGGAGATCGACCTGGTCAACCGCGACCCTAAACACCTCAACGACGACGTGGTCAAGGTAAGCCAAGGCGACCAACAGGGAAGGGCCAGGACAGCTCTCCTCTGGCAGTTAGCCCGTGCATCCTTCTTTAGCATTGCCGTGCATGCACATCCCACCCCGCCCCCTACACATACACACACACACACACACACACACACACACACACACACACACACACACACAGTTTTGTGGGTTTGATGTGTGGGAGCTTCCGTGGTCGGCAGAAATGTAACATCTTCCTTCCCCCATCTCCCCCCAATAATTAGTTAAGCTGAAATTCACCTAAAGTGAGTTTTGTAGAAGTTCCTATAACTACCCTTTTATCCTAGCAGATGAACTTATTGACCTCAGCAACAGACGGCCCATATTCCTTGGGACGGTGAGATGGTTCCTATCCATTCCGAGGTTGAAACTCTAGTGACAGGTCCCCGCTGCACGTGGCATTAAGACAGTAAGATAATTGTGTCAGGTCTTGTGCTGAGGATGAGTCAGAATACAACATGGGCATGTTCCCCCAACTAAAACGACGGGAAGTGATTTTCTTAAAAATACTACAGTGGATGGAAATGCCTAGGACTAAAGACAAAGAAAATACGTACTTACTCATATACATATGAAAGTTACTTTAACTATTCTAACAAGTCACTTGTGCACAACTAAGCAAATTTACAAAACTAAAAACAATGTATGCCTCTTGGTTTTTTCTGTCTATGGACACCTGCACTTAGATGTGGAAAGCTGCTTCTTTAGTAGCTACCTGGGTCAGCCCGCCCTGAGCTAATGGCACATTCAGGTTGGAGTTCCTTTTCATACTTTCAGGATGTGCTTGATGAGATTAAAAATAAATGGACTGGGTTATTGGCCAGACTTAGATCTGACTCAGTGGTCAGTTTTAAATTATCATTGTTATTCGATTTTGACCCTTTTAGCCAATCTAGTGGGAGGAATTTATTGTCTAAACACATCTGGATTGGGATATCATGGGCTGGAGCCATCCTTGGCAGAGGGTTTTCTCTGAGAAGTGGAGGGCTAAGGAAAAATCCTGGCTCAGAGATTGGAGTGTGAAGATCTAGTCCTACATAGCCCCCAGCAATCAATGAGGTAGATGAGCAATTTCCACCCACCACGCCTGCTGTCTGCGGATGGGAAGACCTATAGTTCGCAAACTGTTTACATTCATGAATAATATATTTCAAAAGGGGAAACAGTTTAATCTGTAACTGGAAGGGAAAAAAAAACTGTCAGAATTGACTCTCTTGGCTTCCTGGAGTAGGAAAAAGGAAAATTGGAGCATTTGCAGCTTCTTTTGACTAGCTGGATTATGGAATATTTAAAAGCAACAGCAACAAAAGTACCTTACAAACTAGAAAATAGAATTGCTAAAAAACTATTTACTAAAAACATTACCTTAAAGGGAGAGGATATTTGTGCTTTCCCCCACCCCCACCCTTCTCATGTAGCTTTGAACAAGAAGGAGAGTTGCCAGGAAAAGAGGCAGATTTCAGAGAGGGCTGGCTTCTCTGGATCCTCCCTGTTGTTCCACTGCACCGTGAGTGAGATTCCCTGGAGCAAGCGAACCTCCCGGGATGAGTCAGAGAGGCCAACAGAGTGGATGTGGGTCTCCACACATAGCATGACTAAGTTGAGAAAGAAAGGCCCCACTGGGAAAAGAGACTTCAACACAGATGGAAAAAAAACATAACAGGCTTGGAGGAAATAGCAGTTTACAAAACAGCATTTCAAAGAGCAAGTGTGGGGATCCTCAAATTAAAGAAATTAAAAGAAAAAGCTAGAGCGAGTTCCTGCTAGCCTAAAGAAACCAAATCCTGACTACTTGCTCATAGAACTGTGAGCAAAACAAGACAGTCAAACCAAAAAATCCACCTAGAAAAGAATTTGGCTGTCTCACTCAGATGCCTGGCCTAGAGGGGACTTCAGAGAATGCCCTACAGAGAGACACCAAAACTACAAATGCAAATTCTGCCCAGAGAGTGCCTGGCCGATGAACAGGAGCCTATCTACATCTTACGGAACTCCTATTTTATGAATATGTGTCCTCAAGTCCAAGCACAAACAAAATGACAGAAACAGGGATGATTCCCAGTTTCCATGACAGTAAATAATAAATTTCCCTAAATTTTACTTTTGACAACATAGACTTTTTTAATTTTTTTCTTTTTCTTTTTCTCTTTTTTATTTTTTTGAGATGGAGTCTTACTCTGTCACCCAGGCTGGAGTGCAGTGGCATGATCTTGTAACACTGCAACCTCTACCTCCCAGGTTATTCTGTCTCAGCCTCCTGAGTAGCTGGGACTATAAATGCACACCACCATGCCGGGTTAGTATTTGTATTTTTAGCGGAGACTGGGTTTCACCATGTTGGCCAGGCTGATCTTGAACTCTTTACCTCAAGTGATCCACTGGTCTCAGCCTCCCAAAGTGCTGGGATTACAGGCGTGAACCACTGCGCCTGGCCAACAACATAGACTTCTTAAAAAAATCATGACAATAATTTTGGGTGCTTCTTAAAAGCACCCAAAGCTTTACTGCTAATGCATGGTAGCTTAAAACTTCACATAATGAGAAAGAAACAGTGGCCAATGGAATCTACTGTTAAAGTTACCCAATGAAGTAAGGAAAAGTTAGTCCCGAAAGCAAGGAGCCCTGTGAAAGCTGCTCTGTCCAATATGGTAATCACTAGCCATTTGTGTTTCCATTTAAATTTCAAGTAATTAATATCACATACAATTTAAAATTCAGTTCCTTAGTCACACTAGTCACACTGTGAGTATGCAACAGGTAAAGCTAGTGGCACAGACATAGAACATTTCCATCAGCACAGAAATCTCTATTGGACAGTGCCAGATTAGGGTGTTCTCTACATTGTAAAAGCATCCCATTGCCACGTTAAAGAAAACAATAACAAAACTCTAGAGAAGAAATGAAACCCTAGTGTAAAGTATGAAGAACAGGATAGTATATCTGCATAGTAACTTTCAGTAGTCCCAGAAAACAGCTGAATTTGCATTTTTTCCTCCCAGGAAACAGCTATTTAGGGAGAGGAAAGAAAACTCATGTGTGGCATGAATTTATATTTCAAGAAGGTGCAGCATTATCACCTAATTTACTAGTAATAATGACATATATTATAGTATACAACGCAGTTCCAATAAAATTCATTTCTCATCTTACTAAAAGCTCGCTGCTGTACGTTATGAGACAATTTACCCAAATATAGACATTTACCCAAAAATATTAAGTAGCTTGTGAATACTTTTTAAAATTTCCTTTAATTAAAGTGGTCACAAACTCAAACCTTTCATTCTCCCTCTGAGATTTCTGTGTCTCCTTCTTTTGTTCGCATTGTTATTCACATGTTTATTATGTACTTATTTTGATTTTCTACATAAATAAAATAGCTTCAAATCTATAATTCTGATAAAATTAGCCATCAATTAATTTATTTATTAAACCCATGCAATATGCTAGTTTAGATGGTTTGCTATGTAATTCCTACAATAAATCCTAGCAATCACAAAGACGATTATAGTTAGTGAGACAACATGCATACAGGTAAAAAGTTTTTATAAAAAAAATACACACATACAGCCAAAATGTAGTAAGTCACTGCTACATGGAAACTGATTGGTCCTTTTTCCCTTTTTTTTTTTTTTTTTTTTTTTTTTGCCTTGACTGCCAGGAAGCAGATTCAAATCTATAGCTGGATTTTAAGTTTCATTAATTCATGTTCCTTATTCTCTCCCACATATGGTTTTGTATTTTCACTTTTCCTTTTAACTGGCATACAGTCTTATGTGGTCCCTACTGTAAGCCTTCTCATCATTTTGGAAATAGACCAAATATAATACATATGATAAGAAATCAAAAGTAAATACAGCAGTGTTGAATATTGCATAACCAAAAGATTTTTAAATAGGGAGTGGTATCAATATGAAGTGTTAGGGAGACCCAGTCATGGAAAGGATAGCAGGGTCGGAGAAGGAGGATGTGCTGCAGATGGTTTAATGGAGAATGCTCTGAAGGAGGTACAGTTTGAGTTGGGTCATGGAGGACAGATGGATTGCAAATGGCTGGGGCAGAAGCACAGGAAGGCATTCTAAATGAGCCAGACATGGAGACAAGAATGTCTCCCATAGGGGAGTTTTAGTAGCTCAGTCAGACTGGGATTTGAGATTTCATGTGGCAGAGTGGTAGGTGATAAAGGTGAAAAGACTGATCATAGTAAAATGCAGAGTCTCTAAATACAGCACTCATGATAAGTTTGGACATCATCATGTCAGCAGTGGGCAGCCATGAATGAATGCAAGCATCAGTGTGGTATAATGAAGGTGACCTTTTTGTAAAATGACTCTGGTGAAGGTACAGAAGGTAATGAAAAGTAGCCAGTCTAGTTGAGCACAAAATAGTTCAGATGTAATTGTATCATAGTCCAGACGTGAAATGAGGACAATGTGAAGTGGCATTGGGGATCGAAGCATACATGCACAAAATGACAGAATTTTAGAATTGGAAGGGATCATCATGGTTACCAGGCTGGCCTCCAATTCCTCTTTTGTAATATTAATAGAAATTAAGCGCTAACAAGTTTAAAATGTTATCCATCTTTTCACATAGTTACTGCCCAAAATGAATATTTTGAAATGTATCATTAAGGAAGAATAGATAAGATTATGTGATTCAGCATGGAGTATTGTCATGAGAGGAAAAATGTGTTTAGATGATTCTGTTAGCACTGAGACAAATCAGGACATCTGAAAGGAGGTCTTTGTTGAAAAACAGAAATATGCATTCATAACTTGCTTTTCTAAAATTGGAATGTAATGATTCTTAAATATGCACAGACACAAATTTTTCTTTAACAGTCAAGAAAATGCAAGCACATGATAATCAGATCAGTTCTGGTATCAATACAATGGCTTAATACCTCCGTGATCCCTTTCAACTAGAAAGCATTCTAGAGCAATTGGTGATTAATATCAGTATAACAGTCACTTATAAAATTATTGTTTATTTGATATACATCTAATCAAAGCATAAGATTTAAAAGATCAGACTCTGTCAAAGCACTTAGCACCACGTTAATATCTTTTTCTGTTCGCATTAGTATTAGTTTTGCTTGTATGTTTGTTTAGGAGATAGCTTCACAAGTTAGTGATTGATATTCTACCATGTATGAAGTCATGCATGGAGTTCAGAATCCTCAGCTCGTAAAATTGTATTATGATCATCTTCAGTGGGAAATTGTTCTCAGAATACTGAGCAAAGGATGATACTAAAATGGCGGCTATTATTCCTTCTTAAGCATATGAAATGCTTTCAAGTTCAGCCCAAAATTATATACATTTTAAATGCTTACTAAAAGAGTCTTTTCCCTCCTCCATCTATTAACTGCAATCAAAAAACTTTGGTTTTAACTGTATATGATTTCATATTATTTATTAAAATTTAAGGCAAGGTACACCAAGTACCCTTGAATTATGAAAAGCTTCATGATGTGGGACATTCTTTCAATTAACGGCAGGGTTGGCTACACTTTTAAGAGGTTGAAAGTAGGAACAGCTGCAATAGTGAGCAGCATCTGGAAAGTCCAGTAATTTGAAAAACCACCTGTTTATGTATCCTGCCCACTCAAGTCCATAAAATAACAGACACTTCATATTCCAAATGAAACTGCTTTTTAGTTTGCCCTACTTTTAAACATAATTCTCTGTGATGGAATGACCAGAAAGAGCTGGTCCCTAGCAGGACAGGGCTATGTGCACTCACCTGTGAAGTTGGACCTTCCATTACCCCTCCTGGCTGTGAGGAAAGTTCAGGGCTGCTGTCTTCACACAAAGATGGTTTATTCCAGGATACACACACTCTTCTTCCACACCCTGGAGACCTTGCATATTTGTTATCTTCTTTACCATAATCTGAGGCCCCAGAGAAAAAGATTTGCAAACTATACTTCTTTTAAAACAACTTTCTAAAAAAGATGCCCTCAGACCCTAGAAGTTATGCCTAACACATAGATGTTCAGAGGCAACCTGTGGTAGTGAAAGAGGATTGTGCCAAAATTTGAAAAAATATATTTGCAACTTTTGTAACTTTCTTCTCTAAAACTTGAATGTGGTGATTCTAAAGTAGAGACTGATACAAAATTATTTTTCTTTAGCAGTCGACAAAAGGCATGCATGAAGTAATCAGATCAGGTGTGGTTTCAGCATAATGGCCTAATGCTTTCATGATCTCTTTCAACTAGAAAGCATTCTAGTCCCACTGGACACCAAGGAGGAAGAAGGGATCGAAGATATTAGGCCCACAGATTTATCTTCCTCAGTAGTCCCCGAGATTTGAGCTTATACATAGGGAGCAAAATTGTTTGTCTAAAAGCAGTTAATCAATGCCCCAAAAAAGGCTGGGTGCAGTGACTCACTCCTGTAATCCCAGCACTTTGGGAGGCCAAGATGGGTGGATCATGAGGTTAGGAGATCGAGATCATCCTGGCCGACATGGTGAAACCCCTTATCTACTGAAAATACAAAAATTCGTTGGGTGTGGTAGCATGTGTTTGCAATCCCATCTACTTGGGAGGCTAAGGCAGGAGAATGGCTTGAACCTGGGAGGCCGAGAGTGCAGTGAGCCGAGATCGGCTACTGCACTCCAGCCTGGCGACAGAGCGAGACTCTGTCCCAAAAAATAAAATAAAATAAAATGAATGCCCCAAAAATATTTTGGGCAAACTATTTTGTGTTTCTTTGCTTTATTCATTTATTTATTTATCTATTTATTTATTTATTTATTTAGAGACAAAATCTTGCTCTGTTGCCCAGGCTGGAGTGCAATGGCACAATCACGGTTCACTGTAGCCTCAACCTCCTGGGCTCAAGCAACTCCTGAGTAACTGGGACCACAGGGATGTGCCACAATTCCCGGCTAATTGTTTTAGCCAGGATATAAATGCTGCTCACATAGAGTTTGTAGCTGTCTCCTTGACTTTTTTTATGCAGATTCTTTCACAAACTTTTGCTGGGTTCCTTTACCAAATTCTACTGTCTGTTAAAATCTTATATCTTTATATCTTTGGTCAAAACAGCACCTCATTTATAAATCTTCAAATTGTTTCTGGAAAAATAAACAAGGCAAAATAGGAACATATATTTTTAGGCAATTTGCTTCTGTTTTGGTCTCATAAAAAATTGTAATTAAATTGTAGAAAATTCTTCAATTCCTCTCTAATATCCTCTCCTCACTTTTGGCTCTCAACTTCTAATCCTCCTATTGAAACACTGATTGGGAGGCCAAGGCAGGTAGATCACCTGAGGTCAGGAGTTTGAGACTAGCCTGGCCAACATGGTGAAACCCTGTCTCTACTAAAAATACAAAAGATTAGCCAGGCATGGTGGCATGCACCTGTAGTCCCAGCTCCTTTGGTGACTGAGGCACGAGAATTGCTTGAACCCGGGAAGCAGAAGTTACAGTGTGCCAAGATCACGCCACTGCACTCCTGCCTGGGCAATAGAGTGAGACTCCATCACAAAAAAGTAAAAATAAAAATTGAAATTTGCAGCCTTTTTAAAACCCCATAGCCTCTTTATAAACCCGAAAGAACTATCAAATTTGACTAGGTGCCAAAAGATTCAGATGAATGTTTACAAATACAGATTCTTGGACCCACCATATATATTATATTAGAATATCTAGAGGTGGAGCCTGAGTGTCTGTATTTTTCAGAGTTTCAAATGATCATTCTTCAAATGATTACGCTGTGAACTCAGATTTAGAAATGACTGTACCCAAGGTTGGCTTAAAGATATACACCCTGGTTGATTCTACCTGAAGAGAGCAAATAAGATACACAGCAAAGTTGTAGATGTTTTCCCTGCCAGTAGAATACTTGCCGGTTAGGCCATTTAAAACCCTGCCAGAGAGTTTTGAAACACCACGGAGGGCTCCCAAATCAACTTGCTCAATGGTTCTCCATCCCTTCAGGCTACTTGGGCTTAAAGCCAACTGCAAGCTTAGAGCCTCCAGGTGACCTAGGAATGGGGTGACCATATGTTCTAGGTTGTCTCATACAGACTAGCCAGCACTACTCAGCCCCAAGTAATAGCATCCAGGCATGCTCAGAAATGTCCCATTTGGAAGAAAAAAACAATATTGTCACAAATGAATTGGCAATGTCCTGTCTCTGATTCCTATACCTGGAATCTACTGGAAGTCCCTATTCACACTATTTTCTAGCAGACTAGGCAAAATTTCTACATTCCAGGCATGTCAGGCCTTTCCCTGACTCCTTTCTCTAATGTCACCCATCTGCTGCCTTTTATCACAGCCATCAAACTGCACCCTAACTTAAAAGAGGATCCCTTATGTTCCAATCTACTCAACCCTCAGACCTTTCTTTCTCTGAAACACAGGTTTAATGAAACTGACATCCTTCCATCACATATTTTCTCAGCTACTCAGTAAAAGATGTAAATGTTTAAAATAGTTTAAACTATTTTTCAGTTAGTCCAGGAAACATAAAGTGGCATGCTTGCACATAAACCATTGTCTAGGGTGGGGGAAGTGTTTTTAATTTTGCCTTAAAGGAAATCTGCATGATCCACAGGCTATGCAACTACCAAGGGAATTAGTTGATAGAACAGAATTACACCTGCACAGAATACAAATTTCCTGCCTTTCATGGGAACTATGTTGGTGTTTCAGATATGAAATACATCTTGTTTTCTTTATTGAACCTTGAGAAGATGTCTCTTTTTGGTCATTATTTCATGGCAGGGGAAGCACATATTCCTAAAAACACAACTGAGTTTCCCTTTAACCGTCATTAGTTGTGCTGGCCATTAAGAACCAGAAGATTTTACTTTCAAAGAGACTTAAGTTTTGATGTTGTACATATGTGCTTAATATTCTATCTCATAGCAATTTAAAGGTGATGTTTTAAAAAGCTACATTCAATTTATAAACTTCTCCTGATCCCAGCAAGGATGTTGTGATGACTCTATGTGAAAAGGTAAGTAGTGTCTAGATATGGCAGTGGGTCATCTCATGCATGGTGCAGATGTCAAACACAACTACATTTTCTTATTTGCAATGACTAATGAAAAGAAGCCGAGCCCAAGCAGTGACAAAGGAGGAGATTGGGGGACAAAAGGCAAAGGAAAAGAAAATAACATGAGCACCCTTCTCCCCGTCCTGCCACCTGCTCCATGCTGGACTGGGCCGTGATATCTCATATCCCAGCTCCACAACTCCCAACAACCATTTCTGTGCATGGTGCTTCCATGTGTGATGACCTAATCAGGCTCAGGCATGGACTGGGTAGTTAAATTATAGCCCTTGTCCCCAAAGAGTTTAGGGCTTAGTGGGGAAACAGACCTGTAAACAAACCTGAGTGAGGTCATGTAACCAAAGGACAGGCCACAGTCAAGCACAAAGAAGAGAGTTCTCAGCGGTCTCCAAAGCCGAATGTATGTTCACCAGGAACAGGGTCCCAGCAGAGGGAGCTGTAGGAGCAACCAGAGCCTTGAGGGGTCCTGGCCCGTTCTGGGCACCAGCAGTGGATCAGTGTGGCCAGAGCCAGGGATAGTAGCAGAAGCCAGATCAGCAGGGCCTTCCTTGTCCAGCAAAGGCATTTGTCTCTTTGTAGGCCACAGTGACCCACAGATGGCTTTTTAGGCCAGAAAAAAAGGCCATTAAAAAGGGAGTCATGTCTCTTGTTGGTCATTATTTCATGGCAGGGGAAGTACATATTCCTAAAGACACAGCCATTTCCTCTTAATCATCATTAGCTGTGCTGGCAATTAAAAAACCAAAAGACTTAAATAAGTCTAAAAGTCTTACTTTCGAGAAGACTTAAATAACTTTTGAGGGTGTGTGTATGTGCTTAATATTCTGTCTCACAGCAATTTAAAAGCGAAGTTTTGAAAAGCTGCATTCTGCATTCAGCAGAACCATATCTGATGAGATAGTCCCTTTAAAGGGCTGTCGGTGCAATGGGGCAAACAAGGGGGGTTGTGCAAGTGGGAGTGAGACAGGAGATGGGGTGCTTCTTCCAGCACTTCCTATAGGCTGACTGGGTGACAAAGATCATTTTACTGATAGCTCCAATGGCCCTATGAGATGGGTACTATTATTATCACCATCATATTCCTTTTGTAGGTAAGGAAACTCAGGCTCAGCAGATTGCCAGAATAACACAGGCAGGAAGTGGTAGAGTTAGGGTTTGAACCCAGGTAGTGAAACTCCAAAGCCCGGATTCTTAACCACTGTCCTCCAGTGCCTCTCTGTAATAAGTCATGATCCCAGAAGCCATTGGTGTGGCCACAGTATGGAAAGAGATGACGGTGTCCTCACACTAGGTGAGCAGCTTATGGCGATTCCAGACATGATCTCTATTGGGAGTAACAGGTCTGAGCTTCTAGGATCAGACCCTCGATCTTGGCAGGTGGTTTGAGGAAGGAGAAGGACCAGTGTAAAACCCCAGGCTTCAAGGAATGTGGATGCTGGGCAGGGAGGATTAAGCCCCAAAGACCAGAAATGGGGTACAAAGGGCAGGCGTGGCCAGAGTAGAACTTCCAGTGACTAGAAATAGAACCAGACTCATTGCAGTGCGGGCTAAGGTTGAATCACTCAAGTCTTTAAAGTGCCCCTGATCACCCAAGTTGGCCAGAGCCCCTGGGGTGGGCTGATTCTGTCTGGATATACGGGGAGGGGTAAGCACCAGGAAAGGAAGCAGGTCCTGACAGGTACTTTGCACTAAACAGCTCCTTTTAAGGTTCTCAATTTGCCCATTCAATTTCTACAGACATTTGTGGGACCACACCAATACATTGTAAAAGCAGGAAACAATTGAGAAAAACCTGAGTTTTATGTTGGTAGGAGAAATGCCTATGGAATATGGCAAATCGTTTCTCTGAGACTTCCTCCCTAGTAATTACATATTTGTTCTCAAAAACAAATGCCAGAAGGAAGAAACAGATTTAATAGTGCATTTTACAAGGCACCATTAGTCTCTAAGAAGAACAATTAAAATGTCTCAGCCACTTTGGGAGGCCGAGACGGGCAGATCACGAGGTCAGGAGATCGAGACCATCCTGGCTAACACGGTGAAACTACGTCTCTACTAAAAAACACAAAAAAAAAACTAGCCGGGCGAGGTGGTGGGCGCCTGTAGTCCCAGCTACTGGGGAGGCTGAGGCAGGAGAATTGCTTGAACCCGGGAGGCGGAGCTTGCAGTGAGCCGAGATTCGGCCACGGCACTCTAGCCTGGGCGATAGAGCGAGACTCCATCTCAAAAAAAAAAAAAAAAAAGTCTCAGCAATCATGGTTCACTGTGTATCTTTTCTATCTTCTTAGAAGTAATAATATGGCTGGAAATGGGCATACCAAAATATGTCAAGAAAGTGGAATTGCATTCATTAGATTTCACCACTAATTATTTTGGTTAGCTTTACAGTTCTCTCTTCCTTGCTTGTTCTTGAGAATGAGGCTTTTTAGTAGGAAGAGAAATTGTCTAAAACAGTTAATAACCACAAATTCACCAAACTATTTTGGGTAATTCCCTCTATTTCTTTAGGTCTAAAGCTAGGAATAAGAGTCATTCTCATATAATGTACTGTCCCAGAAAGGGCATTGTATTAGTCTGTTTTCACTCTGCGGATAAAGACATATCTGGGACTGCATGATTTATTTTAAAAAAGAGGTTTAATGGACTCACAGTTCCACATGCCTGGGGAGGCTTCACAATCATGGTGGAAGGTGAAAGGCACATCTTATATGGTGGCGGGCAAGAGAGAATTGAGAACCAAGCAAAAGGGGCGAAACCCCTTATAAAAGCATCAGATTTCATGGGACCTATTCCTTACTACAAGAACAGTATGGGGGAAACTGCCCCCATGATTCAGTCATCTCCCACAAAATGGGAAAATTATGGGAACTACAATTCAAGATGAGATTTGGGTGGGGACACAGCCAAACCGTATCAGGCATTCAACCAATATTTGGGAAGCACCAGCCCTGCACCAGGCATGGAGCACGTCGTGAGTCCTGCCACACCACAGCCTGCCTGACTGACCTCACTTATCCGCTGGAGCTTGCCTCTGACATCTCGGCCTTCTCAGAATCAGCCATCTCTTCTCCTTGCCCCCACCATCCTTAGTTTTTATCTCTGCTGTAGCATTCATCAAAGCCTTCCAACCATTCTGCTTCACTGTCCCTCAGTGTCCTCTCTCCTCTCCCTTCCTTCTTTCCCCGCTTTGTGCCTGTGTCTTTCAAAGCAGAGCAATGGCACCCTCACCTCTGTGGCTGCCCAGTGCCCCCATGCAGAGTCAGACATCAGAAAATAGATACTGAATTCAGTTGACACTCTGAAATTCTTTTTAAAGTAAGTTAATGTGTGTTTTGAATGAAAAGACACAGTGGGATTACATAATTGAGTGTCTTTCTTCCTTTGCCACTTTTGTCCCTATTGGCTGTATTTGAAAACCTTGTTGGAAAAAAAAAATTCAAGAACTTAATAAATAAATTCAAAAACATTTAGTCTGTTTACTTAGGTAAAGAGAAAATGAATTCTAATATGTGTGTATATTTAAAATATTTGTTCTTTAGACTTTTTTAAAATCTCCAGGTTTAGGAGGACACAAATACATCTCTCCTAAACCTTCCAGTAAGCAAGCTGTGGCATCCAGATGATCTCCTGGGGTCATGGAGGATAAGACTAATCTCCTAGGTGTCTGGTAGACAGGACAGGGAAATTCCCAGGAATGCCAAAATATACCATCAGCTGCTGTTTGGCATTGTCCTTAAGAGTGTGTAGGCTGGGGGCCTGGGTCTCTGGCCACAGGAGAACTCCCCCGGCAAGGGAGGGGTGAAAGGATTGCCTGTTGAATCCCCCATCTATCCCCACACTATGGAAAGATTGAGAGGAATAACTAGATCAGGGAATGGCTCGAAAGAAAAATCCGAAACCTCCCATCCCTGGATGAAGCCACAGGTTTGAGAAACCCAAGCCTCTGCTTCCTTCTCTTTGGCTTTACTACTTCTACATTCAAGTACACAGAGCTCTGAGATTTTGTGTGCTGGGAGGTGATAACTGTTAGCCCACTATTCCAATAGCACAGAAATTTCTCTTTGCCTCAGAAGTGGTTTCTCATAGATCTCAGATCTCTTTTCAGGAAAAAGAAAACAAAACAACAACAATAACAACACATTAATGACTCTGAAAGAGTCAGACACCATTAATTCCATTATTGGTATCTGTGCCAAGTGAAATGAACATCAGCTCTTTTCCCAGATATGTTTCCTTCTTTTGTCTCCTATGATAAAAGATGATTTTACTGTGATGATATAAGACTCTTCAATTTGACCCCAAATAGCTTTCCTATCAACTGGCTAAGTATAAAATACCAGGATCGTTATTCAGTTGAGAATAGATGTAACTAGGAAGTAGCCATCAAAAAAGAGTGATGAAATGCATTGTGGATTTGGGATGTAACTTGGTATCTAACATACAGCCAGAACCACAGTCATAGCACACTTAATATTTTATCAGAAACTTGCGTGAACAAGCTAAGAGGACTCTCAACTTAAAAATGACACCAATTAAAATGACCTTGTTAACATTTATGATAAAAATAATAGCAAAGTGACTTAGACAAATTACAATAGCCCATAAAAATCAGATAAAGTTCAATACAAAGTAAGATGATGTTAAAAGACTTGAAATAAAACAGATATATTAAGTAGGCAACAAATAGGTAAGCATATAAAAATAAGAAGATACCAGAATAGAGTTGTCATTTTTGTGGAAGCCTGTGATGTGGAAAACCAAGGTGCCTGGCGAGTATAATGGATATGGAAACTCCCCTTGTAATAATTCCACAGCCCCAAGGGGCCAAGGTCTCCAGGTTGAATCACTATTATAAACACACCCATAGGTGAATCCACATGCCATAGCTCCTTGAGTAAGTGGTGACTCAAATTAGATCTGAAAAATAAGCATATAAATAATTATAATAATAATTTAAAAGAAGCACAGTGAAATATTTAAAGTCGTGTCACATACAAAATTCTCTACGTCATCTGCTATTGGTCAGACTCATTCAGAATAGGTTCCTGCTTTGATCTTAAGAGGGAGGTAGAGATTCTGGAGAAGCCCTAGGAAAGAGCAAAAGGAATAAGGAGCCAAGAAGAAACCCCAGGTACGGCTTGGGAGGGACTGTTTCGTGTAGGTGATTTATTGGAAGGGTTAGAAGGAAACATGGAATGACAATTATCTTTGGTTATTGTCAGGTTAGTATGAGACTTACAAGAAAAGCACTGCTCAGACGCAATCACCATTCAAGATAAGAAATAAGAGGGAAGGCTAGTACACTTAGCTTTTTATTTAGAAAAGTGTTACGTAGGCTGAGCATGGAGGCTTACTCCTATAATCCCAGCACTTTGGGAGGCCAAGGCAGATAGATGGCTTGAGCCCAGAAGCTTGAGACCAGCCTGGACAACATGATGAAACCTCATCTCTACAAAAAATACAAAGATTAGCCGGGCATGATGGCATGCACCTGTAGTCCCAGCTACTTGGGGGGTTGAGAGGTGGGAAGATTGCTTGAGCCCAGAAAGTCGAGGCTGCAGTGAGCCATGATTGTGCCACTGCATGCCAGCCTGGGCGACAGAGTGAGACGCTGTTTCAAAAAAAAAAAAAAAAAAAAAAAAAAAAAAAAAAAAAAAAAAAGAAAAGAAAAAAAAGTGTTAGGTGACATGAGAGAACTTCCAAGTAATAAGAGTGGCTAATCCCAGGAATGTGTCACCAGAGGTTATTTTGTAATGGTCATGTGTTAAATTCTTTGTCTATATAACTTCTCAAATCCTTCTGCCACTACCATTATAGTGTGGTGCAAAACAGCCTTCACACACAGCTCATAGTTAAACATAGACATACACATGAACACTTTCCCCTATGCCAGCAGGATACCTCGTTTGTTTAGGGGCAAAGAGGAATTGATGTGGCATTGTTTCAATCAGTGGCTGAAAATGCAAGTGGTAAACATTGAAAAATAGAACACTGCAAAATGCATGCATTGTATATACCAAAAGGTCAGCATGAAGCATTATCTGTATGGCAAGCCTGCCCATCCACTCCCTCCTACACATTGCATATTCACACAGTTTTGCAGCTTGTATAAACCCCTATTGTGATAGAAACTCAGGAAAGAGTGTGGCCTCTGCAAAAGCTGGCTGTTCTGTGAATTTAGGCCAGTGGTTCTTCACCCTGGCTGCAAATCATCTGCAGAACATTTAAAAACACTGTTTTAAACACCCTAGTTCTAGGAATTCTGATTTAATTGGTCTATGATGGGGCCCAGAATTCTGTATTCTTTTCTTAAGGTTCTCAGGTGCTGCTAATGTATAGTGAGAATTGGGTCTGGTTTAGACTCTCAGAATGTTTTAATAATAAAACACTCTATCATGACAAGACTTTCAGGACCTTCAGGGCCACAGTGGGGTAGTTATCATTTCACTAGGTCCTCATTTGGGGAGGTCATTGGCATTTTTATTGGAATATAATATTTGTCACTCAAATTTCTATTACAAAAAATTCTTTCTTGCACACTGCTTTAGCAACTGCATGAGATATGCTTTGTATATAGCACAAATCTCATATCACTTATGTAATCCAGCTCTGTGGTTCCT
The DNA here is from genome assembly GCF_000951045.1 of Mandrillus leucophaeus. Classification (NCBI taxonomy): domain Eukaryota; kingdom Metazoa; phylum Chordata; class Mammalia; order Primates; family Cercopithecidae; genus Mandrillus; species Mandrillus leucophaeus. The sequence continues at coordinate 303,364 of NW_012106509.1, read as the reverse complement.
TCCTTTCCTTTGCCTGTTTATTTTTAATTCTTCCTAAGAGGAAGCTTAGCCAGTTAGAACACCAGAGTATCATCCCCTTCCCCCTTTTCCCACCTGAGTTCATGGCTTAGACATACTAGGAATGAAGCTGACAACATGCACTAGTTTTTTTCCAAATCATGCAGCAAAATTCCCAAAGTGCCAGTGACCTCAGAGACCTTCCCAGGGCCCAGGGACAGGCAGACATCATTCTTTCTCCAGCTCCTGGCACAGAAAAGAGACCTTAAGTTACTGAGAAGATACTGGTCACTCCTCAGAGCAGACGAGGAAACTGAGCCTCAGAATAAAGGACTGAATTCCAGTCCTTTCTTGAACATGGACCTCCAGAGTTATATTGGGCCTTGGAAAAGGCACTTACACTCTGGACAGCAGTTTCTTCATCTATCAAATCAAGAGGTAGAAGCAGACAGTGTCTAAGTTGCCTTTATTTATAAAATTCTGCGATTCCAGTTGACCAGTATTCATACAAGAGTCAAAGCCTGTAAGAGTGCAGAAAGCCCACACAAAGAGACAATGGAAGACCTCTCATCAGTAGTATTTTTATTACCCTCTTCCTACCTTTTACCAGTAGGCATCCTCACTGTTGATATTCAGACTGTGGTATTAATTAAATCATCTTTGAAATACTGAGCTATCAACCGATGGCGTGCTGAATGCAAATGGACCACAAATAAATATTTGGTACTGAAGAAGATCAAGAGCTGGAGTTCATTTCCCGTTCTGATCTGGGCTCAGAGCTCTGTGGTCTTCCCTCTACCATCCTTGCTGCCAAATTAGCTGTATGTGTTCTAAGATGGATCAGAAAATCAGTTCCAAAGTGGGCTACAAACTTTCAGGTTTTTGTTTTTTAAGTTTTTTGGGTTTGTTTGTTTGTTTGTTTTTGCAACCAGCCAATTCATCTTAGTTCACATGACAGAGAAGTGCATAATTACTTGCAACTTTAGTTAGAGCAGTGGTCTTAAGAAGATCTAGCTAAATAAAAAGTGCTCAGACTTTCTGAGTGCTGACAGTTGTCAGATTCACCTAGTTCTCATGGCCCCATTTCTACAGTTTTTGTTGTTGTTGTTGTTTTTGACAGCCCATCTGTGAGCAATCGGATCAGATGACTAAGAGCTACAGGGCAGAAACTCTATTACTTACAGTCAAATTTTCCCATTACTCAGCTGTAAAGAGTTTGTTTCTCTCTGACCCATATAAACGTTAGCATTTAGGCCCCTGCATGATTTTAATTCCATCACTTAACACCCCAGCCATATAATTCTGAAGGTAAACATGAAGGCATTTGAATTCCAGACCACCTAAACCTTCTTAAGGAAATCATCATCTCCATGGGTAGAGCTATGCCATAACCTGTAGGTTTTAACTCAAATTTCATGATAAGCAAAAACTGAATTAATTTGTCTTCCATTTGGTTCACCTTTTTACCAAAATTATGCCTGGATTAGAATAAATAAATTCAATCAGTGAAAGCAATTACTAATTCTTACGCCAGATAATAACACATTCAGAATTCTCCTTTCCCTGGGAGATTTTATCAGGTTCATGTTCTTGCAAACAGGAGAAAGAGAAAAATATAACTTACTAAATAGCAGTATTCACTAATTCATTCATTTATTCAACAGATATCAATTTAGTACCTACTACGTTCCGGGGAGCTTAGAGTCTAGTATCAGAAATAATAACCACACACACAGATACACACACACGCCATTAAATAAGGACGTGATAGGCTAGATGAAAAAATAAAATAAAAGGTCCAGGTGAGAAAAGTAGGAGGGGGCTAGAAAGAAGTCATTGAAGAAGAAAACATTTAGGTTAAAACATTATGAAGAACTCAAAGTGAGCCAAGTGCAGAGTGCTGAAGGAGTGCTCCAGGCAAAATCAACAGCAAATGGGGAGTCCTTGATGTAGAAAAGGGTTTGGGGAATCGTTTTGCGAGATATACTCAAGATTCCAGTCTGAATTCTAGGGGTTAGTGATTTAGAGAGGCAAGTACGAAAATGACTTCCTCTATTACGTTAAAAGTAAGACAGTGCACCACAGAAGGAAATCACCCCTCCTTGGTAATGATTCCTGAGTGAGCCTGAGAAGCCAGAGGCGGTCTCTATTTTATAGGCACTGTATCCTTTTCAGTTACCCATGGCCAGCTCATTGACCTTGTCCTGGTCCTGTTTCCTCATTTCACTTACTCTATCCTCAAAACGTAGATGCTTCATAAATATTGGGTAAATGAATGAATGAACTCACGAAGTCACAGTACAGCAAGCCAAAAGTGCCTGCAATAAATAAACAAGCATTCTAGGCTAGAAATATTTCTCAACTTCAAGTTGTATCTTATTACATTGTATTCTGATTTTCTAGAGCAGTATATCTCAATCAAGGGAAAGTTTTTCTTCCCTTCCAGGAGATACTTGGCATTGTCTGGAGATAGTTTTCGTCGTCAGAATTTGGGGGATGCTTCTGGCTCTACTTGGGTAGAAAAACAGGGATGCTTATAATCCTCCTACAGTGCACAGGACAGTACCCCCACCCACACTCCAGTATCGAAGAATCATTGGACCCAAAATGTTAATGGTGTCCAGGTAGAAAAACCCTGTTGTAGAGGTTGGGGACTGCATCTTGACAGCCACATTATACAGCGTATCGAACAATTCTGTATAATGAGCTGTGATTATCCTTGCCTAGACTTTGCAAGAACCCTAGTGTATATCTTTTTCCTCACTTGCCAAGCAATGTTCAAACCTGCAGAGATTTATTTCATTCATTTTCTGTGTGTTTAGTAAACGAACTAGAAGCACTGGAGGAAAAAATATTCCAGCAATGAGGTAAGATGAAAGCTATTAGTAACCCTAGTTTGACTTAACTGAATAGTAGGAAACAACCTCCGCCATGAGGAAGTGTATTGTAGAAACTGAAAAGATGCTAATGGTGTTTAAAAAGCTCTAGTTCAAACAAATGTGCACGCAGACCAATGGATAGCCTGAAAATGATGAAGACATTTCCGTTTCTTGTGTCTTTGATAGAAAAGAAAGAGCTTTTATTTTCTTTAGTGTGGTAATCATTCAGATTTGTCCCATGACACGCCCAGAAGGTTGAAGAATAACAAACTCCCAAGTGTAAACACAGAATTTAGCAAGGAAACCAGGCTTCTGGATGAATCCCTATAATTGCATGTTTGGATAAAATAAGATTTTCATACATTAAACAAGGTAGGATTTTTCTATCTGGGACAGAACTTTCAACACTTGGAGGGGTTGTGGTTCTTTCTCCTCGAAGATGGCAAACACTGAGTTGTCCCTCCTCTCTGTTCAAGTTCACTAACTAATCACCCAGTATCCATGCTATCGCTGGCCCTTCTGTGGCCTATTTTTATACTGTTCGCTGTTCAATGTCACTTGTTTGGTAACACTCAACATCAACAAGTGCTACCAAATTGACACCAGAGGACAAAAAAGAATCAAGATATGTAGAGCCTGCTTTGTACTGAGCCAGCTGCCACTAGATGTTTTTTGTGGTAATGAACACGTGAGGCCGTGTGGACGCAAGCGATGGCTCCGGGTTCCCTCAGACTGCTCACAGACAGCTGGTCTGCAGTGCAGTTTTAGGTTCCCACGTGGGAACCCCATAAAAAACAATATGCCAGAAATCCCAAATCCTATCCCTGAGGATCATTTTGGTGACTTCTAAGGGAATGTGTGTGCATTTTCTAGGGCTTCCCTAACAAAGCATTACAAACTGGATGGCCTAAAGCTATAGAAATTTCTTGGGGACAAATTTCATGATTCTGGAAGCTAGAGGTCCAAAATCAAGGTGTCGGCAAGGCCATGCTTTTCCTGAAGACTAGAGGGAAGGCCTTCCTTGTCTCTCCTAGTTTCTGGTGGTTTGCTGGCAATCTTTGGCATTCTGTGGATTGCAGCTACATAACTCCACTCTGCCTCCATCGTTAATGGCCTTCTGCCTGTGTGTTTGCATATGGCCATCTTCGTATAAGGACGCCAGTCATATTTGATGAGGGGTCCACCCTACTCCAGTATGACCTCATCTTCACTAACTACATCTGCAATGACCCTATATCCAAATAAAGTCACATCCTGAGTGTCTGGGGATTAGTATTTCAACAGAACTTGTCAAAAGGGACATAATTCAATGCATAACAGGATGTGAACTAGAAACAGGTATCTTTGTTATCAGTGTAGGAAGATTTAGCTTAAATTTTCAAAGTAATACAAACCCCAGGAAAACTCATACTCCCTCCTAAGAAGAGCAAAAGATGGAGAAACCCGATGGTTGCCTTCAAACAAAAGAAAAGGAGGAATAAGATGAAAAGGAATTAATCCAAAGCAAAGAGAGTGGCTTATATGGAATGTCAGGGCAACTTTCTCTGACACATCTGTGCACTCATCAGCTGGGGCATCATCTCCCTGGGGTACATTGGGTCACTGTGTGCCTCATGGTAATAAACTCCAGAAGCCTCATGGACTCGCTAGAGATGAACTCATCCTTCTTGCTTGCTTAATGGCAGAATACAAAATGAGCAGTCACTGACATGGAATGATTTCAGGAATGCCAAAAGGTTCTCCTTTTCCAAAATATCTTTTCCATCTTCCCAATACTGTTACTGACGTCCCTGACACCTCTCCACTTCTGGTTGTGGCACCTGGGCCAGAGCTCCTCATGTAGCAGGCACTGCCCTAAATGTTTTGCATAAATTAACTCATGCCCAGACAACAACCCTAAGATGTAGGTACTATCATACCACATCTTACAGATAAGAAACTTAGGCACAAAGAGGTTTAGTAGTTTAGATGAGATAACCCTGAGGAGCAGAGATTCGAGCCCAGCCTCCATGCTATTAACCAGGACATCATATTGCCTTTCATACCTGCTCTTCAAAAGCAACACAGTAATGGATTATCACACTCACTCATATCTGAGTGTCACATTTTTCAGATCCGCTCCCCTAGCAGAGAATGAAGCCTAAGACATCTTTGTTTCTCAAATTGTCCCCCCCAGACCAGCTGCAGCAAAATGAGGGGTTGAGGTATAAATGCCTGGACCCTGCCCTCGGAGCACTGATTCATAATCTCAAGGCCCAAGAGTCTGCATTTTAACAAGCATCCCCAGAAATTTCTTAAGTATGCTAATGTATGGGAACCGCTGACACTAACGGAATGGAATAAGGGGAACGTACAATGTTATAGTAAACAGGAAAAGTCATAAAGACATGAAAACACAGTGAGGATCCTGGTACCCAATGGTCAGTCAAATGCCCAGGGGCCCTGGCCAGAAGAGAATTAGGTTGCTGAGGAGTAAGAGTGATGCTGAATGTGGAGGCTTGAGAGCAGAAGGAAGCCAGCCAGCTACATCCTCTTGCTTGGATCACACACCCTTTCCTTGGTGGAAATGGTCACTTGCAGAGGGAGGCGAGGCATGTTTTACAGTTTGGACGGCAAGTATGGATGTTGACAATAAAAAGCAACCAGAGTCCATGGGTTCAGAAATCCCCATGTGCTTCTATTTGGATGAGAGGCTTACATAAACAGGACAAGGAGTTTGGGGTGGGGTTAAGGAGAATGGTGTGATAGAGGGAGAGCGAATGAGGAACTGAGAGAGCAAAATCCTAGTTTAGTTCAATCACCGATTACAACCTCCCTGAGGCTCAGTCTCCTAATCTGTAAAATGGGGGAAATAATACCTGTCTTGTAGGTCCTCACACACAGGGCATGATGTGAATCCACTGAGGCATATAGCACTGTGTAACATGAGTTATTGCTATTCCAAGGTTCGTAAAAGGCTCTTGCCTTGGAATATATCTGCCACACCAATGCCTGCAGTCCATTAACGACACATAAAGGACACTGGAGATAATGCTGTCCCTTGTTCTATGCCTCCTTCCCACCCACGCCAGAAAAGAAAACACAGTCACCTGAAGTCATTCTAAAGTACGTGTTATGTATATGCTTCTTTTCCTGTACAAACACATATACACAGACACGCACATACACAGACGTGCACATACACAGACATGCACACACACATGGGAAAACATGAGGAAGAGTGGAGACAAGAGGCACCAAAGGACAAAGTCGCTTTTCTCCCCTGTCCCTTCCCCAGCAGGGCTGGGCCTGGGCTGCTTCTCCTGCCTCCTCCCTGAAGCCCCCCCTCATCATGTTCCAGTGCATGTCCACCACTTTGGGGCCAAGTCTACACAACTGCAGTGATTCAGGTCATGGGAGAAAACCCAAACAAGCACAAAACATGCTTCAACCTATGTTTTCTAAATTGTTTTTCTTTAAAGATGAAGACTTCTGAGCTTGAATTATCCCCTTGTCAGTGGGTTTTCCATGCTGTCCAAGTGACCTAAGTGATTATCAACCTCCATTTCATTTTGAGAATGGTTGTGGTATTTTAGAGCTATGGTGAATAAGAAAATCATTTAAAATAAAATGATTTTTATTTATTATTTTTATTTATTTTATTTTAAATGAATTTTAAATCATTTAAAATAAAATAGTGGGATAAAAGAGGATGCTAAAAATAAATAAATATATATATATCAAAATGTGCTTGTAATACCAGGCAAAGAATTAATAAGAGATAATATTATGGTTGGTAAAATGTTATATATGGCTACATCCTTTCAATCGGCATTTATAGTTCCTTTAAACTGTGCCTACTTGGTGGGAATTGAACAATGAGAATGCTTGAACACAGAAAGGGGAACATCACACACCGGGGCCTGTTGTGGGATGGGGGGATGGGGGAGGGATAGCATTATGAGATATACCTAATGTGAATGATGAGTTAATGGGTGCAGCACATCAATATGGCACATGTATACGTATGTAACAAACCTGCACGTTGTGCACATGTACCCTAGAACTTAAAGTATAAAAAAATAAAATTTGCCTATGAAGAAATATTTATATGCTAATTAACATGTGCATAGTACCACTAGGTATTATAGAGGATACCAGATGTTTGTAGTAGACACAGACCTTGCCCTAAGTCCTGGTCTTGATGCAGTCACTTAGTCAAGTGACCTTCCTTCAGTGGGGAAATAAAGGACTTTACAAAAGACGTAAAAGACAATTCTTAATTTAAAAGTGATCTAGATCTTCACAAACTTGTGAAGAGAAGCAGATGAGTGAAATAGGACACTATCAATGTAAAATATTATTCTGAGGCTGCTGTAATGACTGGGAAGCAACAAGAGGGAGGTCATTTCAAAGAGAGAGGCTCTAGGTTCCAAGCTGGATGCTCAGGTCAGTGACTGCGGGTCCCCTCCACACCCATCACTCCACACCCTAACCCTCTTCAGCTGCTCACAAAGGTAGATAAATACCCACCTTTTTGGCCTCTTCCATCCTGAAACCCTGGAAACCCCTGTTTCCACCGGGGGAGGTTACTTAGTATCTGTCACTCCGAGGGAACCAATGTTCAAGCCCGAGAATAAGAGTCAATACTCCTTCCAGAGGTTTACATTTTTCCTAGGGGTCTAGGTGGATATCCCTGGGAACCCCCGTCAACACAGGCATCTACAGTACAATCCAGGCCTCCTGTTTTCAGTAGGGGCCGCAAGAGCACTGCAGCCTTTTCCCCAGAGGTGCCAGTTTGGCCCAGTAAAGATTGCCTCTGAGGAAACACATGGGTATTAGAGCAAAGTTCCTTGTTCTGGTAACATTTAATTGTGCTATTTCTCAACCTCCTCTGCACCCACACACTCACACACAACATTTATTCCACCAACTTCAAAGGAAGCTCAACGTGTTAAAAATATGTATGGGAACAAACAAGGGAGTTCGAAATTGGTCTAAACCCTCTCTCTGTATTACTGGGTTTGACATATACAGTAGGATTTTACAAGTATGTATTTAATTTTTTTTAAAGCATTTATGTAGGGTTTAGAATAATGAGAATAAATCAATATTTCTATTGTCCACTTGTGTGTTTTCATAGTAAATAATGGTCATTTATCTTTACCCAGTAATACATATTTATGGGTTTAAATTAGCAAAAGCCTCCCAAAAAGTAGCTCCACTCATTTATCCACTGGTGTCCAGATGCCATCCAGCCCATAAGGAGCTCCCAGAAAGGAGCAGGGGACAAACTAGGGCTGTCAGGAGTGAAGGAGAAAGAATGGCATATGCAGAAAGGAGCTGTAATTAACTCCAAGGGAACATGGCACCATCCAGTCTTTTGCACGAGACAAAGGGCAATCCTGGTAAAAATACAGATCCCCAGGCCCCACCTCCGAGAGTCTGATCCGATTCTGAAATGGGGCTGGAGAATCTGGATTTTAACAAGCACCTTCACCAGGTGATCCTTTTGCTGAGAACCCCTGAGAAATGAGAACCCTGTGCTAGTGCTGAATGGAGCATTACATTCCAGAGTTGAAATCTGGTGATCAGGGCTCCAGATGGAGCTGGCCCTTGGTCTTTGGTGCATACCTGGGTATAAATCCAAGCCACTTCAGGTATATGGGCTGATACTTCGACCCAAACACTATCTATAGCCTAAATTTTTTCTAATATTCTGTTTGGTATGAATTGTAGAAAGTTGTAAATGCTATATTTCCTTCTCATCTATTTCTGGACTTTGTCCCAGGACCAAATTCCAGGGCATCTGATAGACATTCATTGCATACATTTTTCTGTAAACATGAAAACTGAACTGTCTAATAGAAAAGGGCAAGAAAGTAGAAAATAAGAAATCATCATCAAAAGTGGTTTGTTTTGGAATTATATTAATTGTCTAGCTGCATAACAAATCGCCCTCAAAACTGAGTCGCTTAGAACAACAAACATTGATCCTCCACAGTTTCTGTGTGTTAGGAATCAAAGTGATTTAATTTAATGGTTCTGCTCAGGGTCTCTCAGGGGCTGCAATCCAGGTCTCAGGCTTGGGGTCCTCTCAAGGCTGAGCTGGGGAAAGATCCATGTCTAAGCACACTCACGTGGCCAATGGTGGGATTCGGTTCTTCTTAGGCTGTCAGACTGAGAGCCTCCGTGTCCCAATGGCTGTTAGCCAGATCCCTCTCTCAGTTCCTTTCCACATGGGCCTCTCCACAGGGCAACTCACAACATGGCAGCTGCTTTCCAGTAGAGCAAGCAAGTGAGAGAACAAGAAAGGCAAGCAAGGTGAATGTCCCAGTCTTTTGTAACCTTATCTCAGAAGTGATACCCCATCACTTTTGCCATGTTTTATTATTTAGAAGCAAATCACTAAGTCCAGCCCACACGTAGAGGGATGGCATTATGCAAGGGAATGAACACCAGCAGAGAGGGTCATTGATATCCATCTTAGATGCTGTCTATTGCATCTAAGCGTGATTTTTCTAAATGAAAAGAATATATTAATTTGTCACAGTCTTAGTTGATGTACCATCCCATTTGTGCTTTGCTAAAACTTCTATCAATGTAAAGCAAACATTTTCTGATACAGTTTAGGCAGGCAGTGTATTGTGGTAATAGAGTCCAGTAGTGTTGAAAAGATATGTTGAGGTCAGAAGTTAAGCTCATGTTTCTAAAAGAGGAAATGTATGACTAACATGCAAGCCAACAGGAAAGAGTGCTTTGAGAATGCTTTCTGCTACAGGTAACTAAAAGCTAAACAGCTGTGGCTTAAAAATAAAGGTATATCTATGTCACATAAGCAAAAGTCTAGGGGTGGGCAGCTGCTGGCCTTGCTTCAGTAGCTTGATAATGGCAAAAGCAGCATCTTTTCTGTTTTCTTGGCCTTCTAATCATGCATGTCACCTCACAATCACAACATAGGCAACACCTCATATTCTAAGCAGGATGAAAAGGGCAAAGAGTCACGCCATATACCTCTGTCTCTTTTCATAAAGAAGACAAAGCTTTCCTGGAAGTCCCCTCTAGCAGATTTCACTTAGATCTCATTGGCCAGAACTGAGTCACATGCCTGCCTTAAACCAATCACTCACCAAGAAGACTAACGTTATCATGGCAAGTCTAAGCCAACTATGACTCATCTCTGAAATCAAAGGATTATTACCATTACCCGAATCCATCAGGATCCTGTTGGCAGAGAAGTGGGAATGTAAATTTTGGGCAGGCAACAAACAAGTCTTCTGTAAACATCGTATGTGTTGTTTTTTATGTGTTCTATATACCCAGTACAATCACAATTTCCAATGGCAGTCTAAAAAGGTATTTTCCAATAGAAACATAATGTGTAAGATCATTACTTATGAAATCTCAAATGTACTTAGGTTTCCTTCTTGAAAATTCCTTATTCAAAATAAAATGTCCAGATTTTGAAACCCAGAAAAGATTCTATATTTTAAAAATCCTGTGCACATGTAAACTGTTTTTCAAATATTGCCTTCAGATACATTGAACAGAATGAAATCTGAGATTTACTGCATCAGCCAAGTATTATCAAAACACAACAAGACAGATTGCTTTTCTTGACGTCTGCTGCTTGATTTGTGTTAATTCATGTTTCTGAAATTGTAGTATCATAAGCCAATGCTGCACAAAGGTATTTCATGTCATTTATAAAAATCTAGAAATATAAACTGTTAACTCCTTATAAAGTGTCTGCCGAGACACAAAAATATCACTGAAGTGCATTTATGTCTTTCATCTTTAGGTCTGCATAATAATTCTCTCCAGAAGGCCAAACTTGTTCCATAAATTATAGAACAGAAAGTTGGTTGTTGGAGGAGTAGCTCAGCCTCATCTGAGGCATCCCACTCTGAGAAACTAATGGCACCTACACCTCTTGAGCATTGAGGTTTTAAGCAAAATCTTAATTCTTGTTCTGCTCAAACTCTAAGTGAGCACATAAAGTGCTGCTCCAAGCAAGACCAGCCCTTGTAGAAGGGCAAGTGGAGTCAGTCCCCTAGGAAACAGGACTCGGGAGTGATTGTTTCAATGAGAGATAAATCAAACTGATGCTAAATGTGAACAACGAACCCATTAGGGATTGTGAGAAAGAGACACCATCATCCACTCAACAATAAACCTGTGGGACCTCATGATAGCCTGAGGATGTTGAATTTCAGGCGCAGGTATCCAGAATGTAGCATCTAGACTGATCAAGTCTGTGTGATGATAGCAAGCAGCAGTGGAAGAGCCCAGGAGGGTTCCTAAGCCTAAACTGCAATCCAGTGCTGCCTTTAAATGGGAAGGTATACTTGGTCCAGTCATCTGACAACTTTGGTCTTCAATTTCTCTATCTCAAATGTGACTCTATTGCTTTAAGAATCCCTTTAGCTTTAAATATCTGTGAATCTGCTGAAGCAGGTGTGCTTTGATTGATGTGGAACTCTGAACTCCCTTAAATACAATGACCAATTATTTAGCTGAACTTTGTTGGATTCAGTGCATTCTGAATACATGTCAAAATATACTTGGATTTGTAAAAAATATTCCTTTCTGTTTGTTTTTTTTTTTTTTACCATGAATAGATGTACAAAAATGTCTGTGTTCACAGTGTAGAATGGACATTTCTCGTAAACTCATGCAAAGATACTTTCAAGTCAATGCCTTAGAAAGCAATGAGAGATTTAAAGGAGACCTAGAGATATAAATGGAGTAGACAGAGAAGGTACGTGGGGAGGGTGATGTAACTTCCTAGGGAAAAAGTGTGAAGCACAAGGCTGGACATAGACCTGGGAATCAGGAAATTAGAGTTCTAATAGCAGCTTTTCCATTGATTCACTTGGGATCTTAAGAATGTCTGTCTCATTTTAATTGTTCTGGGCCTCGGTTTCCATATCTGTCAATTAGCATGAGAGTCCCTGGCTGGGTGCCCAGGATTGTGAGAACATACTGTTCAGAGCCATAAAAATACAATCAGTGCCAATAATGTACTAGTACCGGTACCTAGGATGCAAAACATCCTAGGTACCAGATGTCCTAACTTAAAGTGGAAACATTAAAAAGAGTAATTATTTTAATGATCAAAATGGGAATATTTTAGGAAGCATATCTATCTGGGTGAAAATTAAGTAAATAAGACAATTGTAAAGGAGGCTTGTGGTCTCAGGAATACAAAGGCAAAAAGAGCACAGACTTGAAATATAACAAGTTCTAGCTTTGTCACTTATCATCTCTGTGACCTTGGATAATTTCTTACCCCCCAGCAGTATTCTCATCTGTAAAGTGGGAAGAATGACATGCACTTCAGTGGGTTGTGGTGAAGACTACTACAAGTGGAAATTAGCTCTTTTGAGCCACTGGTGGGGTTTAAATTCACAGTCCTTATGTGCTTTGCAGCTGATAGTTCCTCTTATTACAATTGTCTATTTAAAAACCGAGTCACAGCCTGGTGCAGTGGCTCACTTCTGTAATCCCAACACTTTGGGAGGCCAAGACAGGAGAATTGCTTGAGCTCAGGTGTTCAAGATCAGCCTAGGAAACATAGTGAGACCTTCTCATCTCTACAAAAAAAAAAAAAAAAATTAGCCAGTGATGCATGGCTGTAGTCCCAGCTATTCTGGGGGCTGAGGTGGGAGGATCACTTGAGCCCAGGAGGTCAAGGCTACAGTGGGTGGTGATCGTGCCACTCACTCTAGCCTGGGTGACAGAGGAAGACCCTGTTGAAAGACAGA
>NW_012106509.1:255810-290462 GCF_000951045.1 Mandrillus leucophaeus | reverse complement strand
AAGAAAGAAAGAAAGAAAGAAAGAAAGAAAGAGAAAGAAAGAAAGAAAGGGAGAGAAAAGAAAAAAGAAAAGAAAAGAAAGGAAGGAGAGAGGGAAGGAAAGGAGAAAGAGAGAGAAAGAGAGGAAAGAAAGAAAGAGAAAGTAAGAGAGAGAGAGAAGGAAGGAAGGAAGGAAGGAAGGAAGGAAGGAAGGCAGGCAGGCCGGCCTAGTCACCAAAAGCAAGAAATTTTTTTAAATGCTACTATCTATTGGACATTTACTAATCATATTGCTATGCTCTGCACCCATACTAAGTACTTTATATAAATTATCTCATGTACTGCTCTAAAACTAATTACTGCTGTGTAAATGGAGGTAAAAAGAAACTAAGCTTTATTTCTGACTCTATTGTTCCTTTAACTGGCCTTGCTTTCTTTCTCAGCTGCACCTAATTGGCTGTAATTTTAGTTTTCTTTTAAACTGCCTTAAATATTCAAGACTAAGGAGCAATAACTAACTGAATATATTTATATAACATGTTATTTTTGTCATGTTACTTTCCACCACTGGAGACCTGCTCTAAATTCACTTGGACATTTGAGGATAAATCATGCTCACTAGCAGTTTCTGAAAATGCAGTTTCACTGAAAATACAGGCATCAGAAATTTTGTAAGAAACTTAAAAGAAAGTATAAGAATCTCTAATGTATTCATTGAAAAATAATTTGAATTTATGCTTAGAAAAATAGAATTATTATTAAGAAATCTTACATACTCATGTTTATAAATATCTTCACTAAAGACCAATTGTATATATGGCGTAACACTGTCCTCAAAGAACATGCCGTGAGAATTGTTGCAGTTACCAGAGGGTTAAATTTGGCTAACTCATTTTTATTAATGTGCCTTTTAATTATGAAATAGCATACTCACCTTAGAGAAAATTTGAAAAACATTTTTGTAAAGTGGTGCAATGTTGAAGAAAGTTGATAACTTTCAGGCCAGATTTAAACCTCAAATCTACCTCTCATTTACCTGGACAACTCATTAGCATTTCTGAACCTCACATTTTTTCTATAAAGTGAGAATATTATATTACAGAGTTGTTGTCAGTTAAATGAGAGCGGTGTCTGATCATAATAACCAGTCAACAACTGTTCACAACTCTTCCCCTCCTAGGAAAAGGATCTCAAGGCAGACCTGCTTCGGGTCTGCTCTGTAAAGAGGTAGGAATCCTCTGCTCCCAGTAAATTGCTTCCTGACCTTCTTTGGTAACAGACTATTTTTAAAAAAAGTGATGGATCATTTCCCATTATACAGTCAAAATGTGTGTACCCATCTCAGGGCAGTCATGGGTGACCATTGCCCATCTTTTGACCCCAGATTAAGAACACCTGCTGTACTATTTTAATTCTGCCTTCAAATCCTCTTACAAAACAAAGACATCTTTAAAAAATAAAATTCTTTAGGTGTCTTGCGGTTAAATGCAGGGAAACCACAGCCCCTTATTTTTGATAGTTTTGGGAAGAATGCAGTGTCAGAACACAAACCCATAATAGACAAATAATTTGCACAGAAACTTCATAAAAGTATTGACCTGATTTGCCACCTTTTAAAACACACAAGTAAATGTTTACCCTGTGTCTAGATCCAAATGGGTGAAGAAAAAATGAGTGACAATAAATCTACTTAAGCTCACTTACATAATTGTGGCCATACCGTTTTTTTCACATTACATTATTAGAACATTGGACAATAAGTCAAGAAACAGAATGTTCTACAAAGTAAACTTTAAAAATTGGTAAGCATCATGTACTTTTTCCAGAAGACATTTTATTTTGTTGAATCAAAGGTGGCTTTTTGGCACTGAGCAGCTCCGTGGAGTCATGGCAGTCTTTATTCCCTAATCCTGAGCCTGCCTGTCACTGCTGGCAGTCATCCACTTGTTTGGATTTCAAACTGCATTAAATCCTTTCCTATAGCTGTCACTGCCAAGCAGTTGCACTGGCTCTGTCCTACCTTTCTGTTGGTAATTCTGTTTTTAATCCTATGCTTCAGTGTAGTTTATATAAACCTTTACAGAGGGATAAAACTTCCTGTAATTAATTGTTTGGGTGAACGTGTACTTGGGAGAGCTATTGGCAAAGGGGCCAAATTTGCATTCCAGCTCCTTTCATCCCCACCCTTGAGCTAACCAAGTCTTGTGGATTCTTCCCTTAGCATCTCTGGAAACTTCTTTTCTTTTCTTTTTTTTTTATGACCACCTTTCCAGTCTTGGCTCTTCAAACTTGAGTGACAACAACAGTCTCCCTGCCTTGAGTCTCTTTCCTCCTTCTCCCACCGTGCATACGGTTGTCAAACTCATCTTGATAAACTAGTGTATCGATTGTGGCTACACTCCCCTGCTCCCACATCTTCCATAGACCCCACTGTCTGTAAAATAATATTCAGTCTGTCTCAACCCATCTTTCCAGACTTGGTGACACAGGTCTACTCTGCCTGAGACACTCGCTGTGACACCCTTGCTTGTTCCTGGGGCTTTGACACATTTCCAAGGTCCCTTTCTTCTTCCTCTCCAAATCATACCCAATTGCCCAAGCCCTGCTCAAATCTCCCCCCTCATGAAGACTTCTTGATGCCTCCCAGCTCACCATGATCTAATTTCCTGAAGTAATTATGCTAACTGGACATTTGAAGAATTATTAACCAATTATGAACTAACTGCCCCTTAACATTGCATGTGTAGTTGTCTTCAAAGGCTGTTAAATTATGTCATGTTCATTACATTGTACTGAGTGCCTTGTATCCTTATCCATGTTTGGGGGTTTTACTTTAAGTCAAGAAATTTAATCACATCCATTTGGTTTTCTCTAGAGCTGCAGTTCTCAACCTTTTGTGTGGTAGAGACACACCTAGAGAACATGTTAAAAAAATCTCCTGGGTTCCACCCTTGAGAGAAAATAAGGTCCAAGGGGAACCCAAATATCTGTGCTTCAGGTCAGCTTAGTGGCTCATCCTATTATACCAATTCCTCGGAAGGCCAAGGTGGGTGGATTCCTTGATCTCAGGAGTTCAAGACCAGCCTGGGCAAAATAGTGAGACCCCGTCTCTTAAAACAAAAATTGGAAAGAAAAAAAAAAAAAAGGATTAGCCCAGTGTGGTGGCATGCACCTGTGGTCCCAGCTACTTAAGAGGCTGAGGTAGGCAGATTGCTTGAGCCTGGGAAGTCGAAGCTGCAGTGAGCCATGGTCATGCCACTGCACTCCAGCCTGGGTGACAGAGCAAGACCTTGTCTCAAAAAAATAAAAATGAAAAAATCTGTGTTTCCAAGTTCCAAGTGATGCTGATGCTGCTGGTTGCCTTTAAGCATCTCACAAAGAACAAACTCATAAATGCTAATACAGTATATGTCTATGGATACTGAATAGTGGGTTTTTTCTCTTTTCTTCTATTCCGTGCTCATGTTCTGTCACTTCTTCCTTTTAGATTGACTTTGAAGATGTGATTGCAGAACCAGAAGGGACACACAGTTTCGATGGCATTTGGAAGGCCAGCTTCACCACCTTCACTGTGACGAAATACTGGTTTTACCGCTTGCTGTCTGCCCTCTTTGGCATCCCAATGGCGCTCATCTGGGGCATTTACTTCGCCATTCTCTCTTTCCTGCACATCTGGGCAGTTGTACCATGCATTAAGAGCTTCCTGATTGAGATTCAGTGCATCAGCCGTGTCTATTCCATCTACGTCCACACCGTCTGTGACCCACTCTTTGAAGCTGTTGGGAAAATATTCAGCAATGTCCGCATCAACTTGCAGAAAGAAATATAAATGACATTTCAAGGATAGAAGTATACCTGATTTTTTTTCCTTTTAATTTTCCTGGTGCCAATTTCAAGTTTCAACTTGCTAATACAGCAACAATTTATGAATGAATTGTCTTGGTTGAGAACAAAAAGATCACTTTCTCAGTTTTCATAAGTATTATGTCTCTTCTGAGCTATTTCATCTATTTTTGGCAGTCTGAATTTTTAAAACCCATTTAAATTTTTTTCCTTACCTTTTTATTTGCATGTGGATCAACCATCGCTTTATTGGCTGAGATATGAACATATTGTTGAAAGGTAATTTGAGAGAAATATGAAGAACTGAGGAGAAAAAAAAAAAGAACCAACAACCTCAACTGCCTACTCTAAAATGTTGGTCATTTTATGTTAAGGGAAGAATTCCAGGGTATGCCATGGAGTGTACAAGTATGTGGGCAGATTTTCAGCAAACTCTTTTCCCATCGTTTAAGGAGTTAGTGGATTACTGCCATTCCTTCCATAATCCAGCATAATCTTCTGCTTTCTCATGATCCAACTAATGCCTTACTCTTCTTGAAATTTTAACCTATGATATTTTCTGTGCCTGAATATTTGTTCTATAGATAACGAGACCTAAGTGCCTTCCTGTTTTTCACATTTTCCTTTTCAAACAGGGTCTAACTCAGCAACTCGCATTAGGTCAGCAGCCTCCCTGAAGACCAAAATTAGAATATCCATGACCTAGTTTTCCATGAGTGTTTCTGACTCTGAGCTACAGAGTCTGGTGAAGCTCACGTCTGGGCTTCATCAGGCAACATCTTTATCCATAGTGAGTATGGTCAACACTAGCCCGATGAAATGAATTAAAGTGGACCAATAGGACTGAGCCCTCTGTGGGCTGGCAGGCCTGGAAGCCAGCTTTCCCTGCCTCTCATCAGCTGAATGAGGTCAGCATGTCTATTCAGCTTCGTTTATTTTCAAGAATAATCACGCTTTCCTGAATCCAAACTAATCCATCACCGGGGTGGTTTAGTGGTTCAACATTGTGTTCCCTTTTCAGCTGATCAGTGGGCCTCCAGGGAGGGGCCCTAAAACGGAGGCCATTGTGTGAGCCTATCAGAGTTGCTGCAAACGTGACCCCTGCTCAGTAAAGCACTTGCAACCGTCTGTTATGCTGTGACACATGGCCCCTCCTGCTGCCAGGAGCTTTGGACCTAATCCAAGCGTCCCTTTGCCCAGAAAGAAGATGGGGGAGGAGGCAGTAATAAAAAGATTGAAGTAGTTTTGCTGGAATAAGTTCAAATTCTTCTGAACTCAAACTGAGGAATTTCACCTGTAAACCTGAGTCATACAGAAAGCTGCCTGGTCTATCCAAAAGCTTTTTATTCCTCCTGCTCATATTGTGATTCTGCCCTTGGGGACTTTTCTTAAACCTTCAGTTATGCTTTTATTTTTTTTTTTCATACACTTATTGGAACTCCGCTTGATTTTTGCCTCTTCCAGTTTTCCTGACACTTTAATTACCAACCTGTTACCTACTTTGACTTTTTTGCATTTAAAACAGACACTGGCACGGATATAGTTTTACTTTTAAACTGTGTACATAACTGAAAATGTGTTATACTGCATACTTTTTAAATGTAAAGATATTTTTATCTTTATATGAAGAAAATCACTTAGGAAATGGCTTTGTGATTCAGTCTGTAAACTGTGTATTCCAAGACATGTCTGTTCTACATAGATGCTTAGTCCCTCATGCAAATCAATTACTGGTCCAAAAGATTGCTGAAATTTTATATGCTTACTGATATATTTTACAATATTTTTTATCATGCATGTCCTATAAAGGTTACAAGCCTGCACAATAAAAATGTTTAACAGTTAAACAGTCAACTTTTACTATTTTTTCCCAAAGCAGGTGTTTACATGTCAGCGTCTCTGTGTGTCTATGTATTTGTAGGTAGTGAACATGTGCATAGTGTGTGTACGTGTTTGTATGTATTTGTGGGGGGTAACAGTCTCCCACTTTAAAATTATTGCAGAGTCACTCAGGATATTTCTGCTAAGGTCATCACCATTTATGAGTTACTTCAGATAAAAGTTATAATTAATAACAAAGTTTTTTAGCAATTTGCCCAATGTTTTATATGTCATCTAATTTGAGCCCCCAGCAAGCTTGTGTGATGGATATTAATACTCTCACTTGGTGAATGACACAATTTGCATTCGGGGCCAATGCCTTGAACTCTGCCATGTCTTAACTGGGTTTTAAAGAGGTATTTTGCAGTCTCAATTTATGTTTGTTGCTTGGTTAAGTTTACATTCAGGACTTCTATATCAGGGTTCTCCAGAGAAACAAAACCAATAGGAGATAGAAGGAGATGATAGATAGATAGATAGATAGATAGATAGATAGATAGATAGATAGATAGATAGATAGATAGATAGATAGATAATAGATAGGATAGAGATAAAGAGAGAGATGAAGATAGAGATAGATAGAGATGGACATGGAGATGGAGATAGAGAGATGGAGATAGATACATATATAGAGATGGAGATAGAGATATATAGGGACAGATAGAGAGAGAGATAGAAATAGAGATAGAGATAGATGGAGAATGAGATAGAGATATATAGGGATATATACAGACAGAGATAGAAATAGATGTATATCCAGAGATGGAGCTACAGGTAGAGATAGATGGAGATGATGAGAAAGAGATAGATGGAGATGATAGGGATAGAGATAGAAACAGATGGAGATGATAGAGATAGATAGAGATAGATGGAGATGATAGAGAGCAAGAGTTTTATTATAAGGAACTGGCTCAGAGGATTATGGAGGCTGACAAGTTCCCAAGTCTGCAGGGTGAGTCAGCAAGCTGGGAACCCAGGAGAGCTAATGATGTAGTTCCAGTCCAACATCAGCAGGCTCAGGAGCCAGGAAAAGCTGCTATTTTAGACCAAATCCAAGGGCAGGAAAAAAAATTCAATGTTCCAGTTTGAAGGCAGTCAAGCAGAAGGAATTCTCTCTTACTTGGTGGTCAGGGTCAGGGTCAGCTTATTCTATGCAAGCCTTCAACTGATTAGATGAGGCCCACCCAGATTAGGGAGGGCAATCTGCCTTACTCTGTCTATAAATATTAATCTTATCCAAAAGCACCCTCAAAGAAACATTCAGAATAATATGTGACCAAACATATGGACACCCCATGACCCAGTCAAGTTGACACAAAAAGTCAATCATCACAGCTTCCAATCCAGTTCCATCTACAAAAATAACTATATGGTTTTGGACAATTTTACTCCATATTGGTAATAAATAGCTTCATACATCACATATTTAGCCTGTAATCCTAGCAGTTTGGAAGCCTGAGGCTGAGACTGGAGGATCAATTGAGGCCAGGAGTTCATACCAGCCTTGACAACATAGTGAGACCATCAGAAAGAGAAAAGGAAACAAGGAAGGAAAGAAAGAAAGAAGGAAGGAAGGAAGGGAGGGAGGGAGGGAAGGAAAGAAACAAGGAAGGAAGGAAAGAAAAGAGAGGAAAGGAGAAGAAAGGAAAGGAAAGGAAAGAAAGAAAGAAAAAGAGATAGGAAGGAAGGAAGGAAGGAAGGAAGGAAGGAAGGAAGGAAGGAAGGAAGGAAAGAAGGAAGGAAGGTCGGTCTCATACCTTCCCTGATGTGGGTGCTAATAGTCAAACGTTCTATGTTTTAATTTATAATCCATATTTTTAACATTGGGTGGAGGAGAGAATTAAAGAAAGGCACCCTTAACGTAACACAGAAGGCTGAAATCATAAAATAAAAGGTCATGGCAATAAACACATAAAATATCAAACTTCTATATATCAAAAACAGTAGAAACAAATACAAAACAAATGATAAAGACTGATAACAGAAAGATTTGAATGCATAGCATTATAATATACTTAAAAATACAGAGAACTTTCATACATTAAGAAAAAGATGAATAATAAGCAAAGATAGTTCACAAAAGAAGTACACAACAATCATACAAAAACTTATACTCACTAGGAATGAAATAGTAAGAGTTAAAGCAATGAGACATTATTTTCACCTAAATCTGCAGAGACGGAGAGCAAAAGTAATGTTTATGCTGGTGAAGATGCAGGCGAGTGGGCACACTCATTCATTGCATCTGTGAGAGTAACTGGTATAAGCCATTTGGAAGACAATTAAATGCACACATGATATATCCCACAATTCCTCTTACTAAATAAAAATAATAGAGGCATACCAAGGTTCATCATCATAGATGTTCATTATTTTATTGTCAGTAGCATAATACATTGGAAACAACATAAATATTCAAAACAACCAAATCGGTTAAATAAATTATGGTATATGCATTTAACAGACTTCTATTAACTTTTAAATATTGGATGGAATAGAATATTTAATGACATGGAAATATGTTCATAGCATGATGTTAACTTAAATAGTAAAACTTAAAAATTGTGTGTAGGAAATACTGCTATTTTTTGTTTAAAATTTGGGGGTGAGTGGATTTAAAGAATTGTGTCATTTCTGAGCTTCTGCCAAATACTTTAGACATTATTGCAAATTTATACAAAATTTCAAAATAGATATTGATGTCCCCATTTTACAAATAAGATTTAAAGAGTTTTAGAAAGACACCCGCTCACCATCACTAATAAGTATTGGAGTTATTGTCTAATCCAGGGGTGTCTATCCTCAAAGCTCTGTTCCTTCCACTCATCTATCCTCCTGCTCTGTGTGGTTTCTGAGCCCTAAGCCTTTCTCCTCTTCATGAAGCTTCCTGTTCCCACTAGCTTGCAGAATTATTTCATCCACTCTGAAATGTATAATAAGCAAGTAATGTGAGCAGAATTGGAGTAAACATTAGCAGAAGTTAAGTAATAGTTAAAACTTGTAATCAACTTCGTATGTCAATTGTATCCTTTATAAATGTATTAGTTTACGTAATATTTGCCATAACCCTATATGGTATGTATTATCATTATCATTCCAATTTTACAGAGTAAGAAATTGAGGCACAGAAGAGTCAAGTAACTTGCTCAGAGTCACACGGCTAGTAACTAACAAAGTCAGGATTATGAACCCATGGAGTCTGGCTCCAGAATCTGGGAGCTAAACCATGACACCAAATCATATAGTTAGTGGGAATCCCGCAAAACAGAAAGCAAGTTGTGTCTCCACTGAGAACAAGTAATGGTCAACAACATGGGCGCCAATTAAATTGCAAATTAAAACATTTTGAGTCTAAAATATAAAACTAAACCTGCTCTCACAAATTTACCAAAATCTTTGATTTAAGCATTTACATATAAGTTTTTATGACATAAAAAATGTTTCATGATAGAGTATATTCAGTCACATTATAGTTCAGTGACTTTCAAGACCATAAAATGACTAAGTGATAAGTTGATGCGCAGACTCCAAGACAGAGATTTTAATGATGGAAAGAAACACACTTTTTGAAATAAACTCTAATATTTATATTATTTGACAAATATTAAATAATATCCATGGAATCAGAGTAGGTTCTATCAAATAACCGATAGAACCATTTTACCGTTAAGATTCAAGACTATTTTTTTCTCTAGGACTCTCCATTCATTTATTTGACTTTCATATTCATTCTCAGATCTGCCAGTTGCTTTAGTAATAATGAATGTCTCAAGATGTTGTGCATTACCCAACTTACCTTCAATGTAAACTCTCCCCACTTCCCCAGTGCACACCAATCCTACCGATACTTGCTCTCATCTTATTTTTCCCTTCCACTAAAATGGATGATTCCCTACTCTGAGCAAAAGCCATTCTCGTCACATGTGCTCTGAATCTCATCCTTTCTTATTTTCACAAGATCTTTGCTCCATCTGTCATCTCGTTTAACTCTTTTACTGTCTATCTCTCCCTGTGTTCTGAATTGCTCTCATTAGCCTCTGAACATCACATATAACTTCATCATCAAAAAAAAAAAAAAAAAACACATTCCCTCCCATAACCTTATAACCTGCTCCAACCATCAATGCTTTTTCTCCTTTCTTTTACAACCAAAATTAACAAAAGGATTATTTATATACATTGCCTAAACACTATTAAATTACTCTACCTATAATTGTAGGTAGGGTATAATTTTAAGCCAAACAGGTTTTGGGGTTTTTGGGGTTTTTTTGTTTTTGTTTTTGTTTTATCTGAGATGAGTTCTTGATAAGTTGCCCCATCTGGTCTTGAACACGGAGGCTCAAGCAATCCGCTCACCTCAGCCTCCTGAGAAGCTAGAGTTACAGGTGTGCTCAACAGTGCCCAGCTGAACAGGTTTTTTAAACAATTTTTTATTTCTGGTTCCCAGACGTAGGCATAGTCATGCTCAATAGTCAGTGTCATCCTTGGTTCATGTGGAGCTCTCTTCTATTTGCTTTTATTATTTAATGATCATTCATAAGCACCTATGAATTCATTACCAAATCAAAGAACTAGAATTCACAACTACACATTTGTTCGTTCTCGTTCCCTTCCACCCACCCCCCTGCATCCATATGAGGTAACCATCCTCCAAAATTTTGTATTTATTATCTTCTTGCCTATTAAAAAATTTTAAATACAATCTCCCAGGGTGAGGAAAAAACATTTAGTTTTAGTTCTTTTAAAAGTCTTTTTAAGGAGTATCATGCGGAATGGACTGTTCTGGCATTTGATTTTTTTTTTTTTTCACTTAACATTAAGATTTGTTCATATTGTTGAAAATAGTTCTAGGTCATTCATTTTCAGTGCTATATATTCGTCTGTTGTGTGAACCTAACCATTTTTATCCAGCTGCCTCTTGAGGAGGACATGGTATGCCAATGGTACTGCTATAATCATATTTCTATACATCCACTGGGAGGGCTTGTGGGCATAAATTTCTCTAGGGATTATCATCAGGACTGAATTGTTCAGTCCTGAAAAATGATACACCCCCACCTTTTCTAGATATGACCAATGACTTTCCAAAGTAATAATAGCAATTTACATAGGCACCAGCATTTGGAACTGTCACACTTCTTCAATTTTGCTAATCAAGTGGGTGTGAAATAGTATCTTATTTTAGTCTTGATTTATACCTTTCTGATTACCAATAAGGTTAAGTGTCTCTTCACTGGTTTTTGGTCATGTGGGCTTCTTCTGGGAAATGACATGTCATTCAGCAAGGGTTTTTTAAAAATGGTTTGTCTTTTATCATTGAGTCATAGGAATTCTTATAGATTCTTAATGTTTATCATTTTATTTTTATATGTGTTTCAAATACTTTTCTCAATTTCTATCCTTATTTTCACTTTCCTTATTAAAATGTCTATTAGTGAACACAAGTATTTTGACTTTAGTGTTCAAATCTATCCATTTTTATTTTTAGTACTTTTTATCATGTCAAAGAGAGATTTTCCTGTGCCAAGATCAGTAAGATATTTATTGTATTTTAACTAGCATTACTGTGGTCTAAGAGTTTAAATATCTTAGGTTTTTCTAGCATAAAAATATTTTGCAATATGTTCAATCACATTAAAGATGTGCTTTTAACATTTAAGTCCTTAATCCAGTTACATGGAGTTGATTTGTTTGTGTGGCATGATGTAGGAATCCAATTCCATTTTTTTCTGAACGAGACAACCATTTTTGCTAACTTCATTAACTGAAAACGTCCTCCTTTCTCCTTTAAACTATAATGCCACCTCTGTTATTTATTGAAGTTCCATTCATACTTGGATTGATTTCTGAACTCTCTATTCTAGCCCACTGGTCAATTTTTTTTCCTGTACTCATATAACATTTTAAAGTGAGTCTCCAAATCTTGTAAGACAAGTTTTAATTTCCTGTTTTCCTTACTCCTTACTTTCTAAGTGCCTTGGTTATTTTTTTGCCATTTAATTTTCCAGAAAAAACTTAAAATTGTCTCATCCATTTCTAATAAAAACTCATTTGGAATATTAATTGGAATTGAATCTTTAGATCAAGTTGGAAAATTGGCATGTGTATGATACCAAGGCTTCCTAGCTCTAACCATGGAAGTAGAGTTTCATTTATTTCTTTATAAGCATTTTTAGTAAAGTTTCATAATGTTCTATGTAGAGTTTTTTCATGTTTTTTGATTTATTTATTCCAAGTATGATATTTATTATACTTAGTAACTATTTTAGTACATATTTGCTAATTGTTGACTGGTTGTCTTTAGAAATGCAAATGACTTAATATTGAGGCATAATTAACATTAAAGTGAAATACATATATCCTAACTACAATTCAATGAGTTTTAACAAATGTTATGTTTTTTAATTGCCAAATATATAAAATTTCTTAAATTAGTTTTGGTTTTAATTTCTATCTCTATTTTGGGAAAAAATATGATCTAAATATACTTGTTCTTGAAATGTATTAAGACATTTTACGGTCAGGTCGATGATAAATTTTATAAATATTTAATGTATGTTTGAGAAGAATATGCACCCTCTAATTTTTAGATAAAGAATTCAATATATGCCTATTATATCAGCTTTATGTTTTGTTGTTCAGATTTTCTATATTTTAATGACTTTTTTGTCTAGTCTGTTTCTTAAATGAGAAGACTAGACTATCAGTCCCTCCTAATAATTTATAATTGTTTACTTTATATACATTTCAAGCTACTCTATTCAGTGCATACCTGTTTAGAAATATTTCATCTCACTGATAAGTTGGTTCTACATACCTTTCATGGTTAGGAGGTGAGTCTTCCCATCTTTAATTATTGTTTTGTCATAAAGTTTATTTTGCTAAAAACTTACATAGTTATACCTGTTTACTTAAGATAAGCATTTTCCTGGCCGGGTGCAGTGGCTCACGCCTGTAATCCCAGCACTTTGGAGGTCGAGGCGGGCAGATCACCTGAGGTCAGGAGTTTGAGACCAGCCTGGCCAACAGAGACAACAAAACCCTGTCTCTACTAAAACTACAAAAATTAGCCGGACGTGGTGGTGGGTGCCTGTAATCCCAGCTACTGTGGAAACTGAGGCAAGAGAATTGCTTGAACCTGGGAGGCAGAGGTTGCAGTGAGCCGAGATCACAAGACTCCATCTCAAAAAAATAAAATAAAATAAAATAAAAGATAAACATTTTCCTGATGTATTTAGGTCCAATCTTTTACTCTGAGGGCTGTCATGCACCATCAATATCAGCAGTACACTACCCAGCTCTAGGGAATGCCATTTAGAGAGACTGTCACGTGAATGGCATCTCCTAGACTGTGTGCCTGTACGGTTCCCATGTTCTTACACTTTATGTGAGACTGTTATAAACAGTACAGAGTTGGATTTTGTTTTTTATCCTATCTGATAGTTTATTCTTTTACTGGCCAATTGGGTCTGTTTATATTCATTGTCATTGTTGATACATTTTTGTTTTCTTCTATTTTCTTACTTTTTATTGCAAGTATCCCATTTTTTTGTTTCTTTTTAATACTTTCTTGTTTAAAGTAATTAATATATATATACAGTATATTATATACATTTGTATGTGTATGTATATCCTCTAACTAGACAAGAATTTTAGTATATATTCATGACTTTTGGTCTTCCCCCGGTGGGAGTTGCCAATCATATTGACAACATACAGAACTTTAATTCTGTGGTATTTTGGATATAGTTCTTTTTTTTCTTGATGTTTTTTCTTCTCTTGCTTTATTTTTTTGAGTGCTTATGTTAAAACATCTTTTCAGTGGGAGTTCTTTTATGGTAAAGCCTTGTATGCCTGAGAATATTTTATTGCCATCACATGTTTGAATGACAAATTGATTAATTGTAAAATTCTACCTTCAAATTTATTTTCTTATGTATTTTTTTAAAATTACTTCATTGCCTCTGGCATTCTGCATTTATTGAAAACTCTGATGTCATTTGTGTCATTTATCATTTTCTCTTTGCCTATGGCATTCTTAAATCTCAATATAATGGACCTGTGTGTGATTTTTCTATCTTTCTAGAAGCATTCTTCCATGTGGTCTTTCAACTCCATCATTCTTCAGCTGTATCTATGTCACTGTTTATCCCACCTATTAGGTTCCTTCAAATCTACATTTTTATCCTGATATTTTACATGGCATTTTTTGTGGGGGCAATTTCTTTTCTTGTTTCATGTTGCTAATGTATTTCTTTTTCTCAATTAGGATGTTTATTTAAGAAGATATAAATTATTAGTTCTTTTGTTCTAATATATCTGCTCCCAGGGGTGTTTGTCATCCAGTTTGTTATTCTGCTTTTGAGATCGTTTACTCCTCAGCTGTCCTCTATCCAACCTATAAATGAAGAAATAGCCCAAGGCTCCACGCTAAGCCCTCTTCTTGTCTCTGTGTGCATGTTCTCTCCAGACAATCTCATCTCCCATGACTGTCTCATAGATATCTCTATCATACGCTGTTCCAAACTGTACTACTCATGCTTCCTCCACCCTGCCAAATATTCTACATCATATTTAATTGTTCAGTCATCCACATAGCTACCCAAGCTTGAAACCTAGGAGTCCCCGTAGATCTTTCTTTTCCTCAAGACCTACAGCCAGTTCATTACCAGATTCTGTCAGTTCCATCTTCAAAATGTATCTTGCTTTTGCACCCCTGCCTCAATTCCACTGCCACAACCTCATTGTGAGCAGCCATAATTTAAATCCTGGTCTACTTTAGGCAATCCTACCTGTTTCCATCCTTAACCCCATCCAACTCATTTGGCCACTTTGCTCTACAGCAACACACATTTTCACAGAGGTACACACACATACACACATACAGAACTTAAAATCCTCTAGTAACTTCTCACTGCATTCAGTAAAATGCATTCATAAAATCGCATCTCTTTACCAAGGCCTACAAAGTCACGTGATTCAGCTCCTGCCTATCTCTCCAATCTAATTTCATACCACAACATCCTCATGATCTGTGCTCCAGACACACTGATTTTCTTTCAGTACCAAGAACATGCTATGGCCCCTCTCAAAGTCAGAGGACTTTGCACAGCTGTTCCCTCTGACCAAGATGATCTTACACAATCCTCTCTACTTTGCTAACTCCTTCCTATTCTTCAGGTCTCAGCCTCAATGTCACCCTTCAGAGAGGTCTCCCATGTCTTCCCTAAGTGAAGCAAGTCCTTTTATCTTAATCTCTATCTTAGCCTCTTGCCTATTTCCTTCACAGTACATATCATATTGAGTAATTATTTCATTTAACTGTTCACAATGATTAGGTTTTTCACCCCTTTTAGGATTTAAACTCCATAAGGCAGAGATTTTACTATGACAAGCAATTAATATTTGTTGGATGAATGGTCAGACCATCCTGGAGACTATGAAGGCATGGGGTGCCAAATTTCTGCAGTGCCACTAATAATGCCATGAAGAAAATCACCTAACCCACTCTGAAATAAACTACAGCATTATTAACAACATGCTTGCCATTTGTTTTTCTTTATAGACTTTATTTCTCCATGATTTTGTTCTCCAACAAAACATCCTCGAAGGTACCCGTTTGAACTTTTGTTAATGTCAAAACATGAGTTTCTCTAATGAAAATTTAGCAAGGACTACCATGGATGTTTGATATACATATTTTTCTTACTTGAATAATAGCAACCACATGTTGATACAGCTATTAAGGAAAAAGAAGTTTTTCCAGCAGCTGTTGACTTCATCAATTCCTCTCTGCAATGAGTCACTCAAACTTCCACAGAGCTAGCAAAGAAAAAAGAAAAAAAGAAAGTTGCAAGTAAGGAAGTAGGGATTATTTTATTGTGATGAAAGAGGAGTGGGAAGAGTTACGCAGGGAGAAAGTGAATAAAATCAACTAGAATGAGAGATTTGATTCCATAGAAAATTGAGTAATTTGCGTGTCAAAAAGATAAAACTATACACTTGCCTAGTACTTTGACAACACAACTGAAAAGCATGTGAAAACTGGCATAAAGGGTGGGGTATTTGCAACAGGAAAAAGGCAGTCATTTTTTTAAAAAAAGCAACAGCTGCCAGTTTGAGCCACTCTTCAAATGGCCAAGAAAGAAACTTACTCCTCTACTTCAGTTATATCAATATAATGCCAATCATTAATGAGATAATAACTATCCCAGGCACCAGTCAACGTCCTTTTGAGAGGATGTTTCTTAAACCCCCCATCACATTGCACAATCTCTTGGAAAAGGTGAGATTTAATTAACTGCCAACTGTGAGACAGAAAGTTCTGTTGACTGTATGACACAAGTAAGCACTCAGTACATAGCACAATATGCACATTGATTAATGTAAATTGGCTTCAGAGTGACTTTGCATTTTTACAGTGATTGTGTTTTTTGCCTCGTTGCCTTTCATATTGCCTGCTAAATAATAATAACCTTTTTTATTGAGACATACCACACATAAGGCAATATGCTAAGCATTTTGCAAATATTACTGACAACAGCCCTATGTGCTATGTGCTATTATCTAGGTCAAGTAGATACTATTGCTCTGTTTTAGAAATCAAGAAATAGAAGCTTAGAGTGGTTAAATAACCAACTCCAGGTCGCCTAAAGAGTTTAATACCCATGATTATTAGCTTCAAAGTTATTCTTTATAGAGAAACTCACTATGTGCTTGGGAGAAAGTGCATAAGTGTGACACCATTTGACAATATTGCAATAGCATTGTGTGTCATCGACGGGAAAAAAAGAAGAGTGAATGATTAAAAGCCATGCAAATAATGTATTCTCTAGTCCAAGTTTCTGTTAATAGTTGTTCACGTTATTCCTTCAATAGGCATTTATGGAGCAACTATTTGGTATTGCAGGGATTAAAAAGATAAGCAAGACAAAGGTCTTTGTCTTCATGGAAGCTCAGTGAAGCCCCTACAAAGGCAACTCGAAGATGAAATTAATATTTTGCTCTTTTTCTGTTGAGAAAATAACTTTTTGTAGAATAAAAATTATTGACAATCAATTGTACAGTTTAATACAGTGGCTTTAAAACTGTGCCTTATAGAATCCCGAGGTATTGACCAGCTCCCCTAAGATGACAGAGGTGGACTAGGGAAAGGGTCAGTGAAATGGTGTCTACCACTTTC
The DNA here is from genome assembly GCF_000951045.1 of Mandrillus leucophaeus. Lineage (NCBI taxonomy): Eukaryota > Metazoa > Chordata > Mammalia > Primates > Cercopithecidae > Mandrillus > Mandrillus leucophaeus. The sequence continues at coordinate 273,578 of NW_012106509.1, read as the reverse complement.
CCTCAAACACACAAGTTCTGTTTTAATTTCTTTTCACATTAATTTTCAGCATAACATTTTGTTTGACTAAGTAGTTCTATCAAATAAAATTTGAAAACCTTTGATTGACTTGGTGAAATAAATACATACTTTATACCAACTTAGATCTTAAATGAAATGTTGGTGCTTGCTTTTGTAATTATCACTAAAATGTGTTCTAAAAATAATTTTTGAAGATGCAGGCTTCACAAAGCAGATGACCAAACACAGAAAATATCTATCAGAACCATGAGTAAATACCAAGTAAAATACATGATAGCCTTGTAAACTCTCACACTCTTGATCCAACAGAAATGAAAAATTACTTGAGTGGGATGAGTAGGAAAAAAAGTGGTAGAGTCATTCAAATTCCAGAGGAAGAGATGAATTTAATGGTGAGGCTACTGGCATTGGGACAAATATCAGGGATGATTTCAAATATTACTCAGTCATAATACAAGTAAAATATCAGCCTTCAGTATTTTCATTGGACTAGAACAGTTTCCTTATATCTTCTCATTTCTCTTTCAAGCTTCAACCTTAAATAATAGGCCATTGTGTAGCAGAAGAGAACTTTAAACTTAGGAGTAGAAATCTATAATTAAATCCTTAGCCAACTTAAAAACCAGCTGTGTTACCTTGGATAAGTCCCATAGCTGGACTGCATTCTCTAAACCAGCAGCTGTAATGTTTCCTACCTCATTAGAGTGTGGTGTGAATGAAAATGTGAAGAATGCCTAAAACAGAGCCAGACCTTGTATGAATTAGAAAGTTTCAGGCAGCCACTCATTCCATCACCTTGTCTCACTCTTTCTAGTGGCCCAGGGTCACTTACCTGCTTTTCTTAATACACCCCAAGCCTTTCTCTTGCCTCTCTTTGTAGACTAGAATTATTCTTGCGTTCATCAATATGGATTGAGTCAAAAGTTTTCAAGATCTACCCGACCTGTTACTTCAAGGATCCATCACCCTCTGACTTCCATTTTTTGTATTTCTAGAGGCATGGTTTCAAGGGGGACGTCTGACTGGCTCAGGCTAGATCCAGATTAACTCCTCCTACATTTGTGGTCCATCCTGAGCCAGTCAGTGGCAGCTAAGGGAGCTCAGTCACCTTGTTTGAAGTTTGCCCAATCAAGGGGCCATGGAAGGAAGAGGAAGTTAATCTGAGACAGGGTTGTGACAGGCAGACCAACAAACATGTCTGTTTATAATCTAAATATTCATAAAATTCCAATCCCCCAAATTCTCCCACATATGTATGCTCTTGTATTCCCCTGAGATAGGAAGGGAGGCATGCTCACAACCCCATTTTACAGATGAGAAGAATAAAGTTCCAGGAATACTGGTACCTCCATTAGGGTCACTTAACGAGCCACTGGTGGAACAAGAAATAAATCCAGATTGAGAGCTGAGACTGCCTGGTCTCCCACTAACAACTAAGGCTGCAAAAATTTCAAAGCATATTGCATGTACAATAAATACTGCATCTGAATCAATTGTAGAGACAAAGACAGAGGCACAGAGAGAAGACAGATCTATCCAAGGTCACTCAAGTGAGGAAATAAATCAGCTTAAAATAGACTTCTGTCTCAGCAGCATTGTGCTTTCACTCCTGGGCAACTTCCTGCCTGTACAGTAACATTGATGCCAGCAAGGAAGGAACCTGAGGGTTAAATCCTTGGCCCCAGCTCCAGATAGCAATAGAGAACCCCACCCCCATAATTCAGTCAATAAATAGATGTCCCTTTCACACAAGTTTCAGAAAACACAGTTAATATACAGCCACTACTCACAAATTAAATGAGTTATCTTACTGTAAAGGGCATAACTATTTCATTACCTTTGCAACTTAAATGAAATATGCTAAAGGTAGAAGTGATACAAAACAGCTGCTGCCAGAAGTTTCAATAAAAGATCACTGCTGGGCACCCTTATAACCGTGAGGCCATTAGGAGATTTAAAGGTCTCCTTCACTTTCCCATGGTAGGGGGTGAGGCTGCACTGAGAAACATCACTGGCATGAGGTCTAATTGCCTGCCCTATGATTAATGTTGCCAAGTGAATTCAGAGGTTGTCATGGTTCTCACCCTATGGTCCAGGCTCATTGATAAAATAGAGCAAAGGGAGCCCAGTGCTTTGAGAATGTCAATGCAAAATTATAATAATTACTTATTACATGATACAGTTGTTAAAGTATTTTCTGTGTTGTTCAAAAAAAAAACACAAGGCATGTACATTGGTAGAGAAGACAGAAGAAATATGTATAACTGTGTTTTCCTCTTGTAACCTTCCCAGGCAGAATTACTCTGGTCCTTAAGGCCTTGAGGCACTTTTTTCTTGTCTCCATTAAACTGTATGTAAACTACTGGGGTTCAGAGACCAATTTTTAGCTTTCATTGTATCCGTAGGATTTAGCATAGTGACTGGCATAAGAAAAATCTGCTAAACTAAAACTGATACCCTGTTATAGAATTTCCATGATGTACTCCAAGTTCTGCGATAGGCATGCAATAATTGTAAGTTTTCAAAATGGAGGGACCAAATCTAGTCCCTTTGTATCTTTATAACTCTGCAGCTCTGCTATCCAACAGAACTTTCTGCAATAAGGGAAATGCTTTATTTCTGTTCAAGGAAAAGGAAAGTTCTTAAAGAAATGTTCTTCCTTTAAGAATCTATGTATACACTATTCAGTAAGGGCCATTGGGCCACTTGTGGCAATTGAGTGCTTGAAATATGGCTAGTGAGAGTGAAAAACTGCATTTGTGATTTAATTTCAATTAATTTCGATTTAAATCACCCCTTATAGCTCATGGCTACTGTGTCAGACAGAGTAGCACTGGAGGCCAAGCGTGGTGGCTCATGCCCATAATCTCAACATTTTGGGAGGCCAAGACAGGAGGATCCCTTGAGCCCAAGATTTCAAAACCAGCCTGGGCAATGTAGAAAGACCCAGTTTCTACAAAAAAAAAAAAAAAAGTAAATTATCCAGGTGTGCTGGCACAGGCCTGTGGAGGATCACCTGAGTCTGGGAGGTCGAGGCTACGATGAGCCATGATCACCCCACCACACCCCAGTGTGGGAAACGGAGCGAGATCCTATTGCCAAAAAAAAAAAAAAAAAAAAAAAAAAAAAAAAAGTAGCACTGGAATCTAGGCTGATGCTTGGCATTCAGTAGTTGCTATTTGAATGTTTATGAATGAATAAATGAATGAATGACTACAGATACCTAATCCCTCCACAAACCTACTTCCCATCAAACTGCTCTCAGCTGCAGAGTGCTGCAAGCATGCGATATGTATTTGGCCAAGTTGAAGTTAAATATGTAGTCTACAGGAAAAGCGATTTGGTCATTCATTGGATATTGTGAGGAAAGTCTTTTATGTCTAATTTGAAAGATGTACTTCAAAGTAACCACTTAAGATTAAGTCATCCATAAGCCATATTCTCACTCCACATCTTACTACTAAGGGCAGAGTAGTCAAGTGGAAAAGCAATGGACGTGGGTATTAGTTCCACTCAACTGTCTACTAACTGATTGACTTTGAGGCTCAATTAACATGCAAAGTGCTTGACTTTTCTTAGTAGCAAAATGGGGAAATCCTATGTGCCACGCCTCCTTACCAGAATGTTGTCAAAAGCAAATGAGATAACTTGCATGAAAACATCTAATGCTAAGCAAATACAGATTATTATTAAAATATGTTACTCACTTCAAATTATTTTAAATAACTATTATAGTAATGGTGCTCGTGTTATTAACAAATCATTGAATATATGTTTCCTTGCACAGTTAAAGACATACATGTGCCCAAAGAAAGACAAATTAGTTTCTTCCACTCTAAGAAGATTTCCATTTTTTTTCTCTGCCACTTCATATCTCAGAAGGTCACATCTCTTGCTGGGCAGTTTCAGATGACAATTCTACAACGATTCCTCTCACCTATCTCATTGAATGTGACCATCAGCATAAGTAGGTTACATTGTAGGGACTGTGTTTATAGCTAGTGTTGGCATGTTATTTTTCCAGCCACCACTCCAAAGAGAAGAGTTCACATTGTGTTTCTAAATCACTTCCTGAAAAGTGATTATACAGGATTCTTTCAGAAATAGAAGGAATGGAAAAAGCAAGACCACAAAGTAATTTGGAAAGCATCCAAGATCGGTAAGACACCAAAAGTGGGGGGGCTCCACAACACTAGGAGCCTGTGCCCTGATCCCTTGCAACACCCCAAGATGTGATAGGATCTCAGCAATATACAGCCACCTAGAGTTCCTAAAGAGGTTAGACTGTGAGCACTGGGCTCCTAGACTTGGCAATGACCGTAGTGCCTCACAAAGGCAGCTCCAGCAGAGCCTCCATCCTTAAAGAATAGTACAGCTTTGAACACTGAGCATGTCAGCTATAATCTTTGGGGACCAAATAACAGGCCTTTCACATGGCACCGAGAGGGGAACCATCCAGACAAAGCTTGACCTTTGCACCAGTGAGGCCGATTGGAGGCTTGGAGCATATTAAATTTATTTAGAGAAAGGAAAGAAATGTAATATTACTCACATCCTGTGTTTGAAAGAAAAATCATCCTGCCCACTTAATAACTGTGCAGGGCTGCCTTCCACACCACATTTTTTACACAGACCATAGGGACGTCTGTGTGACTTTGTGATTCACCCTTTGTCGCAGCCCCCACCGCCATAGAACTGTGAGGACTGAGTAGGAGACAAGTCCATTTACACTCACTGGGCTGCGTTCAAAAACCAGTGTTTCTCCTTAACTAACCCTCAAGCAATTATCTCAGATCAAGTGAATGGACCTGACTTAAGCAAATTTGGCTGTTCACGAGTTTTAGGTTACTCTGGCAGATATTGATCACCACCAGCAGCTAGGAACAGGTGAGAACTATAATCCTCCTTCCCTACAATCTCATTACTGGGTGATGAGTTATATTGAAAGCACATTTGACCAAAGATGCCACATGTTCGAATACTCAAATCAACTAGCTAAGCTGATATAATAAGCGCAGTGAAATCCCAGGCAACAGCATGCACGAAACAGCCACTCAAGGTAGATGCATCAGTATCCTGGTGAAAGGTTCAGTTAAACTTCTGATCAGAAGTTGAGCCACAGGATTCTCTGTTGAGCCATTGAATGAAGCCCTGATCCGAGAACGGCCCTGTGAAGAGGGTAGGCTGTGGAGCTCTCTCCAGATTCTTACTCCCTGTTGTTTACAGAAGGAAGGAATTGCCTACATAATATTTCCAGCATATTCACATATCTTAATCACCACTCATTTCACCCATGAAAACTTATTTTAGCATCCCCTATGCTAACTAACAGGCTTTTTTTGTGTTCATTGGAGATAAAGCTATAATAGGGTGGCTGATTAGGGTCGTTCAAACGCTAGCTGAGGATCCCTGAGTGTGAATTCCCTAGCTTACTATTTCGAAAGTTATCCACCACTAAGCTGTCCTCTAAAACACAAACACACACTTATCTATTAGTGTTAAAGGACATGAAACAATTTACTTGAAAATGTAATAGTACTGTTTTCTCTTCAGAAGAGTTCTCCCTCTAAAGGGCTGAGAGGTTTGAATTCTTGCATTTTGTCAGATACAGGGCTTAACCTTAGAGTCCAGTGTATTCCTTCACTGTCTTTCCTCTAAGTCTGCCAAACAAGTAAGCCTCTGGTGAACCCACAAAGCCAGCTACAGATAACCACATGGATGAAATTGTAATGCACACACTGCTTACGCATAGCCTGCTCCTGGTCTTACCAGCCTGCCAAAACACACATGAGCCATTCTTAACAGCAAGTGCAAATCCAGGAGTGCTGTTTCAAACCTTCGAGATCCTCCCATCTTCTAGTTACCTCATTACTCCATTTGACCCCACAGCGTTTCTACTCCATGGAATGGGGACATCTGGAGAAATCCACACATGGGGCCTAAACATCCTAGTACCTGCAATGTATTGATTTTTTTCTGTCTTTTAGAAGCAGAGGATGGTAATAAATTGTATTTCTAACAACAAAGGTCACTACATAGCTATCAGCCCTATGTGTAGATAGCCGTGAAACACAACAAATAATAGTTTTGCAAATCTCCTCTTTGAACATCCTTTCCTTAAGAATCCTGTTTTGAGGGCCTGTTGTAAACTATGTGTCTCCTTCATCTGGTGTTGCTCAAACTGTGAGTGCTGACCTAGTGTCTTAGCCTGTTTGAAGTACTATAACAAAAATATCACAAACTGGTTGGCTTATAAACAGCAGACCTTCATTTCTCACAGCTCTGGAGGCTGGGAAGTCCAAAATCAAGGCACCAGCAGATTCGGTGTCTGGCGATGGGCCTCTTCATAGAAGGTGGTCTTTGTGCTGTGTCCTCACGTGGTAGGAAGGGGTACAAGAGAGTTCTCTCAGGCCATTTTTGTAAGGACACTAATCCCATTCAGGAGGCCTCTGTCCTCATGACTAATCTCCCAAAGTCCCCACCTCCTAATATCATCACGTTGGGGGTTAGGAGTTCAACATACGAATCTGAGGGGGAGACAAACATTTTGACCATAGCACCTATTCTAGAATTGTGAAATTGGCTTTCACTTATTAACAAAAATATAACTGAATAGAATGCAAGAGAAGAAAAGAGAGGAGAGGAGAAATAAACATATAGATCACAGAAGGCAAGGGTAATCAGATGAGTTTAATAAGACATTTCACATTTATGAGAGTATGTATACTGAGTTGTAATGTAAAGCATATTTCTTAGTAAAAAATAATATCTAAAAAATGTATAAACCACTACCACAATTTATTTGGAGATGAATTTTCTTTAGGTCTCAAATAAAGTAAAAGAAAGTTCTAATGCAAAATTTCTTCTTTTTTTTTCAACTTTTATTTTAAGTTCACAGTTACAACTGCAGGTTTGTTATATTGGTAAACTTGTGTCATGGGGGTTTGTTTTATAGGTTATTTCATCACCCAGGTATTAAGCCTAGTACCCATTAGTTATTTTTCCTGATTCTCTCCTCCTACCCCCTACCCTCCAAAAGGCCCCAGTGTGTGTTGTTCCCCTTTATGTGTCCATGTGTTTTCATCATTTAGCTCCTACATATAAGAGAGAACATGAGGTATTTGGTTTTCTGAAAATTTCCATGTGTCTATCAAGATTAGCTTGGGAGGAAGGTTGAGAGTAAATGTTATCATGATCCCAAAACATCTGCCTGGGGAAACAATATTTTTAAAGTATCAGAATGACTCCCTCATGCAGCCCAGGCTATTTTCTGGTAAAGTGACATGCTAGTTAGCCTTGTCACAGAAGCAGACCCTAAGGCAAGGATTTGCATACAAGTAATTTGAGAAGAAAATGGAGTATCATCAGCTGGGAACGAGGAAAGCAATACAGCAAAGGGAAGGGAGCTATAAGGTAACTATTAAATCTGCTACCATGGTCAGGTTATGTTGGTGGGAAACCCTGGGGAAACAGCACCTACTGCAGAATGATCCCACCCAAGGGGCAAGAGAACAAGTATTTATTTCCAAGTGGCAAGTTGGTCAAAGGCTGCTGCCAGGGCAGGGGGTGAAGATGGTGAGTGTTAATTCTCTGGCACTTCTGGCCTACCTGCTCCTGGGCAGAGCAAGGCAGAGAAATTTTTGCTGTTCTGTGGAAAGAAAAAAGATTATGGGCCCCATCATGCAGATACTGAAAAGAACAAAGGTAATAAACAGAGCACTCAGGGCAACTGCTCAGGTGGCCTGATCCTACAGAGACTCCTCCAAAAGTCTGGTGCATCCTCTACACCCTTGTCCACTCACACTCACCTTGGAGGGGATGCTTTCCTGGACTAAAGACCCAGAGGTATCTGAGGGTGGAAAGTAGCATAAGTAATATTGATATTGTTTTAGTGCTAGTTTTGGTAGCAAGTGAAGAGCAGATAAAATTTTCTTGGTGGTTCCAAAATGTCCACCACTTTGTAATAAGAAAAAAGTCTGTACAGATCTAAAAGGAAAATTCTAATTTTTAGCAGATTAGAAGCCCCTCATGCTAGTTTCCCAGGCTCTAAGCTGTTAGCCACATAATCCAACTTTGCCTGCTTCTTGTCCCTCCCAGATTTAGCAGTGAGCCTGAAATTCTGCAGGGCCATGAGCGCCTGCACAGCTTCTGAACTTTCCGTCTTCTGGCCTCACTTTTCCTGAAGCTGAAGGGAAAGGGACAGCTGACTGCCATTCCCACAGCTTTAGACCCTTCTTCTCACTCTCTTCGCCCTGGGAAGGGAAACTGAGTTCTATCAGTCCTGCTCCGTGGGCCCCTGACACTATGACAGGGAAGAAAATCTGCTAAAGATCTATGGTTACTTGGATTCACTGAGCTGAGATGCTCAAATCTAATGCATCTTCACATCCTGTGCTGGGAAATGCCCCACTTAAGGGAGATGTTACTTATAGATGCAGAGCAATTCCAGGGACCTACCAGGGGACTGGTAGAGCCACACTCCCTTAATCATAGAATTACGGATTCACCTGGGGCTCATGGCTCACAGGTTGCCAAGTTACCTAAGCAAATGTGATGGAATTACCAAGACAGGTTTAGATCTGTGGTGGAATAGGCCACAAAGTTCCTGAGATCTCTCTGGCTTCTGGCTTAGGGACTCGACCACTATGTCTACTAGATTCAAGGAAAGAGAAAACAGGTGTGTGTAACTCTGCATTCCTCAACCCCAAACAGTTGAAGAAAGAGAAGACTCAGCTCCAGGTTAGTTCCACCAAGTCTGGGAGAGCATAGAGATTCCCCTCTATCAGGTGGTATGGCCTAGAATTTCATTGTACACATCACATCCAGAATATTTGTCCCTGAGCACTTATCTAGAGCCCAGCCTACAGCTTCTCTCTCAGTTAATTGTATTAGCCAAGGAATCATGACGGAGTTTCTGCCTTGGAGTTGCTGAGATCTCTCTGGCTTCTCCCAAGATGGAAACCTGTTTTAACCCAGAACATTTGGCTGTGACCTTCCTATCCTGCAACACTGCCTGGTTCTTCCAAGTAATGCCCAGAAGACTGAACCCTATTCTCCATGTCTCTGCCACTGGCCTCTTCAAACTAAAGAGACTCTCCTAGAAGCAGGTACAGCTCATCATCTGACTTCAAGACTCCCAATTTCTGGAAGACCAGCACCTGTGCTTGATCTACCAGGGTCTTGACATTAACACCAGCCAAGCTGAGAAGTGGACTTTGGCCAATGAGGCAGAGACTGGCCAGTTCATGCATGAAAATCTTTTACCTTTCCTCCTGGGCACACAACTAGATGACACTGCCTTTCTTGCAGTGACCATGTGCCTGAGATCTGGCACTAGAATCTGAGCAGAAATTGTGTACTCTATTTCTGGACTTGGACCATGAAAACCTCATGTGTGATTCTACACTCTTCGTCTATTTGTCGGCTGGATATCTAGACCAAAGGCATTCATGGAAACCCCATGTTGAGAGGACACAACATCTCTCAACTTGGGTCCTCAAAAGACTACACAGAGGCCAAGCGTGGTGGCTCATGCCTATAATCCCAGCTACTCGGTAGACTGAGGAATGAGGATCGCTTGAACCCGGGAAGCAGAGGCTGTTGTGAGCTGAGATCATGCCACTACACTCCAACCTGGGGGACAGAGCGAGACCTTGTCTGAAAAAAAAAATAATAAAAGACTACACAGAGGAAAGTACCATCCCCCACAGCCTACCCCACCCTCCAGCACTAATGGGCTTTTGCATGCATAAGAAATTTCCATTGTGTGAGTCACTACTATTTGGGGGTTTATCTGTTACAGCAGCTGGACTTATATTATCCAACACAGTCACCCATGACCAAGGCTAGGCTCCAAGCCAAGTGAGTGACCCCAGCTTGTCTGTAGCTTGCTCCCCTCTCTCTCGCAGTTGTAGAGGTCCCAGCTCTCCATACTGCCCAAGGAGACAGCTTGAGATACGTGGGCGAGTAGAAGGGTGGGAGACATAGGAGATGTTTCTCAAGGGAAAAACTTTGACTCTTCCATGTTTTGTAATCAGGAATTTTCCATGGTCACAGAGTGAGTCAGAGGAAAAGCCATGATTTTCACCCTCCCTCTGCTGGGGCAGCTGTCTTCCTCCAGGATGGGGTCTAAGCTCCATTCCTAGGAAGGAGGGGGGTCAGTAAGGAGAAGGGTCATCCACTCAGGATACTACCTTCTCATGGAAACCACTGAGAAGACTAAGCACAACAGCCACACACAGGTCAGGAAATTTTCAATCAGCTGGGCAATCCTTTTTTGTTTAAATATAGTATTGTTTCATCCCTCTCCCAAGTGATTTTATCCCTTCAATATTTTTAATGTCATTAGAACTGCCCATTCCCATCATTTAACCTGTAAACTACATTGCCCAACTCATTGGTACCAAGAAGCAAGTTGAAAAGTTCCGCCCTGTGGTGTCACAGCACTCAGTGCTGCCACCCAAATGCATAGCAAATTCGTTAAAGACAGGAAAAAAAACAAGCTCTAACCAGGCTTCTTGAGGCTCCCAATGCTGCTTGGTCACCACAATCAGTGAGTTTCCTCCAGAAAAGGGTTCATGCAGCTCCCGAATCTAGCATGTCTTCAGGGAATTTAGGAATGTTTCTTTCATCAGCCCTACCCAGAGGGGAAAGATTCCTCAGAGCAATGTAAAAAACACAGGGCAAAGAAAGAGGAGGAGGCTCATGACATGTGGCAGCCCTTCTCTACAGAGAGTGGATGGGCCTGAGAACCAGTGCATTGCTGGGACTATATTTAGTTCATCCAGTGACATCTTTGCGCCTCAGCGCCATCTCTCATAATAGCAAGGGACTGTGAGACTGAACGTTTTTCTCATTGTAGCAGGGGTCTGACTCACTAGTTTTAAAAAAATCTGAGAACAATGAGACCCAAGGGGATAACAGAGTTCCAAAAACAAACAAACAAAAAAACAAACAAAAAAAAAAAACAAAAAAGAAAGAGTCAAGCATTCCTGTAGGTTGAATAAAAAGACAACCGTCCTGGAAACATTTTCTAGGAAGTCTCCAATATTTTCTAGGAGGTCTCCAATAAGCAATTTTTTGCTAGCACAAAATTCTAAATTGTACCAAATACTAGTTCATAATTTCCATTGAGTTCTGAAAAACATAAGCCTATTTTTACAATGAGTATTTGAAACTGAAACTGTAAGTGCTAACTGGAGACCAGCATGTGTCTCACTGCTGTTTGCCTTTGAGGAACTGACTCCAAATTGCAGGGGTGCCACATTCAAGCCAACAGGTGGCCTCTTTGAGTTAGGTCTTGACTCCCAAAAGTTGTTAGAGACATGCTGAATATTTTTCAACCAATTCTCTTCTAATTCTGTGAATAGCTTACTACAGAGTTTAACAAACTTTTTCTAGACCAGATAGCAAATATTTTTTAGGCTTTGCAGGTCATATGGTCTTTGTCACAATGAGTGAACGTTGCCATTTTGGCACTAAAGCAACCAGAGATAATAGGTGAATGAATGGGCATGGCCATGTTCCAATAAAACTGTTTTATTGGGGGAAAAATAGGCAGTGGGCTGAATTTACCCTGTGACCGTGACTTGCTAACATTTGACTCACTACTGGCCAGTACCAGCGTTGCTGACACTGGGCTCACAACTACCACCCAGGGCTTCACCCTGTCCTATGACCAGAGCCACCTCCACCCCCATCCCAGCAAGCTGTCTCAAAAACCCTCTCCTGGCCAACAAAGACCAAGAAAGAAAAAATTAATCTATCCCTGTATTTATATCAGTACCACAAGGATTATTTTAAAAAAAACTCTAACTTTTTAGGAAACAAAGTGACTAGAAATCTTAAATTGATTACATCTTCAAACTTCTTTTAAGTTTGACTCCAGAAGAAGAATGAAGTTTCTTGAAACTCCTGCATCCACCGACAGGAATTGGAGTCTTAGTCGATTATCTGAAGTTAGACCTTTGTAACACCTGGTTTTCTTGATTATAGATAGGCCATGTTCCAGGACTACTATACAATATTTGGTTTGCAGGAAGTACTCAAATCAGAGTTGTGAGAAGAGTTTGTGGCACTGGGGGCCTGGTAGATTCCATTATTTTGCCTAAAAATCAATGTTAATGTCAATGTCTCAAAAATTAATGTCAATGTTGAGTTAACCACCCAAAGTGTAGATGTTTCTACTTGCTTAGTACCTTGTAGAGTTTCTTTGGAGAAATAACAAAAGGAATTACCTACTTAAGAATGGTACACAGGCTTGTAAGTAACTCATGTAGGCATGTATAACTAATACATTTTTTCCCAAGGACATGGTAAACTCTTCCAATCTCAAGTAAAACCTCAAAATCTAGGTCCTGGTTCTGGCTCTTTTCACAGAGTAAAGGCATGGAGTTGGATGAGAAAGGTCTTTTTCTTAAGGCAGGGTAACTTTTATAAGACAGGAATTCTGGAAGGGGACAGGGCTTGATGTTAATCTAACCCACATGCAAAGGGCGGTACAAAGTCAGGCACACCCAGCCTCATATGCACGTAGGACATGACAACTGGAAAAGACGTCAAGAAGTAATAGACTGTCCAGTGGCATTTGTCCTGACCAGGTATATCTAAACCTGTCTGATTTACCCATGGTCAGTAGTCAAAAGAAGGAAACAAGAGCATGCAACTGTATTCACGGCAACCACCTGAGAACCCTTTCTCATTGCTTCCAGCCTACCTTTAGTTCCTGACTTCCCTAGCTCTGCCTGTTTTCTGAACCTTCACCTTCATGGAAGGTAGAATTGAGGAGCTATTAGAAAGCCAGGTTTGTAAACTGTGGTGGTTCCAACACCCTAGGTACACAGTAAAATCACCTGGGGATTTTATAAAAATCCCAATACCCAGGCCATATCCTAAGAACATTAACATTAGGCCATATCCTAAGAACCTAAAAACATTAGGTTTTCTAGGCGTGGGACCAGGTATTAGTCTGTTCTCAAGCTCCCAGGGCCACTGGGTTAATATCAGATGGTCTGAGTTCGAAGTCCAGTATAAACAATTACCTATTCTCTCTCTCTCTGTTTTCTCACCTGTAAATGGTGATAATTATAGCCTCTAATTTATAATATTGCAAGGATTAAATTAGTTCATTCACATAAAAATATCAGCACAGTTATTAAATGTTAGTTCTTAGAACCCAATTTCCTCTTCTTGACTTCCCAATTTTGCATTTCAGTGCTTTCCAAATCCTTAGCTTTTCCTCATCCTCCCTGTCCTCCTGTATCAGTTGCTCTAGGTATGCTCTGGGGACAGCCTAGTACTCAAGGCTGTGTAGTGGGCACCCTGGCCAGGATCACCCTTGCCACTGAGAGCCCCTGGACAGGAGTTGGAGGGTCAAACACCGAGGAAACACTGACAGAGGGTGGTAACAGAGAGGGTGACCCACTGTCCTAAACTGCCCCAGGACTGAGGTATTTCCCAGGATACAGGACTTGGAGAGCTAAAACCAGGACAGCCCCAGTAATCCAGGGCAGTTGGTCACTCTAATTGGAACAGATAGTCCAAGAAATCAATGCAGGCAGGGGTTATCTTTAGGAAAGTCACTGAGCAGGAAGTCAGGGTCTTGAGGTTAGACTCCACCCCTACATAAGGATAAAGTGAAAGAAGAAAAGGAATGGCAAGAGCAAGGCAGGACCCCAGCCCTACAGGCAACGGGCCAGTGCCCTTTTAAGAGACACAGCATCTCTGTTAACAAAACTGGCAAGATGGCAGTATTATAAGGTCAAGGCCCAATTAGCATAGGTGGCATGAGTGTTGAGCTAAAAATGCATAAACCCCTAAGAGTTCAACAAAGCTGAACTATATAGGAAGAAACCTCAGCCTCAAAGAGATGCTGGCTAAAGCACTCTGCCCTGCATGATGTACTCTTGACCTCTTTTTTCCTTTCTATTTAACATTTTTTCAATTGTGGCAAATATATATATAACATATTTACCTTCTCAAACATATTAAGTGTACAGTTAGTATATTCACATTGTTAAGCAATTTCCAGAACCTTTTTATCTTTCAAAACTGAAACTCTACCCATTAAACAACTCCCCATTTCTCTCTTCCAAGTCCCCAGCAGCCAGAATTCTAATTTCTGTTTCTATAAGCTTATCTACTCTGGATACCTCATACAAGTGCAATCATGCAGTATTTGTCTTTTTGTGACTGGCTTATTTCACTTAGCACAATGTCCTCAAGGTTCATTCGTGTTGTAGCATGTATCAGAATATATGTTGATGTGGTTTGGATCTGTCCCCACTCAAATCTCATCTTGAGTTGTAACTCCCACAATTTCCACGTGTCGTGGGAGGGTCCCAGTGGGAGGTAATTGAATCATAGGGGCATGTCTTTCCTGTGCTATTCTCACGGTAGTGAATAAGTCTCACGAGATCTGATGGTTCTATAAGGGAGAGTTCTCCTGCACAAGCTAGCTCTTGCTGCAGCCATGTAAGAAGGACCTTTCACCTTCCACCATGATTATGAGGCCTCCCTAGCCACGTGGAACTGTAAGTCTATTAAACCTCTTTCTTTCTTTCCTTTTTTTGTGTGTGTGTTCTAATTGCCTTTTCTTTTTTATTTTACTTTAAGTTCTGGCATACATGTGCAGAACGTACAGGTTTGTTACATAGGTATACATGCACACGTATGTTTATTGCAGCACTATTTACAATAGCAAAGACTTGGAACCAACCCAAATGCCCATCCGTGATAGACTGGATAAAGGAAATATGGCATATATGTACCATGGAATACTAGGCAGCCATAAAAAATGATGAGTTCGTGTCCTTTGCAGGGACATGGATGAAGCTGGAAACCATCATTCTCAGCAAACTAACACAGGAACAGAAAAACCAAACAACACCTGTTCTCACTCGTAAGTGGGAGTTGAATAATGAGAACACATGGACACAGGGAGGGGAACATCACACACCGGTGCCTGTTGGGGGTGTGGGAGGCAAGGGGAGGGAGAGCATTAGGACAAATACCTAATGCATGCAGGCCTTAAAACTTAGATGACAGGTTGATGGGTACAGCAAACCTCTTTCTTTTGTAAATTGCCCAGTCCAGTCTTGGGTATGCGTTTATCAGCAGTGTGAAAATGGACTAATACATATGTCCTTTTAAAGACTGACTAACATTCCATTCTATGTATATACTGCATGTTGCTTATTCATTCATCTATCCATGGACATTTGGGTGGCTTTCCCCTTCTGGCTAATGTGAATAACATTGCTATGAACACGAGGGTACAGATATCTCTTCAAGACCCTGATTTCAATTCTTTTGAGTCTTCACTCAGAAGTAAGATTGTCTTGAGCTCTTCTTGGGTTCTCATCCTGAATTCCCTGCCTCTGTACAGTGGGACACAGAGCCACCCTCCCCACGGAGGAGCTCTCCCCTCCTGCTACCACTACCGTGGCAATCGTTGCTGCCTCTTTTGTCCGTTCAAACACTTGGGCTTGGAATGTTAATCTTCTCTGCATTATCATCCATTTGTTCACTAACTGGAGAAATATTTATTGTAAGTCTGAGACCTGAAGACTGAGAAGATGATGTCCTGGTGAAAACTAGAGGAGGAGAAGAGCATTCAGGGTCCAGCGAGTATGGGTGTGAAGATTTGGCTTACACTTGTTAATCTCCTCTCACCCTCCCTGTGTTCGTACTCCATCCTCTTCTACATCATGCTGTATGCATCTCGGTTTCAAACAGAGTCAGGGACTTCAGCTGGTACCTTCCCAGTCATTTCATCAGGAGCAGGCTCTCCTCCACCTTCCCCTGACCCCGTGGCCTCACCACCTCCTGCAGCCCCGCACTTGCTTATTTCTGGCCTGACGAAACGCCCAGTGGATGCTCTGAATGCATCGACTCTTGGAAACAATGATTCTTCCTCTCTGCTCTCCAGTAGAGTGAGATGGGTTCTTTATCTTGCCTAAGTTTTTTGAGGCACACAAGAACAACCACAAATGCAGAACTTCCCTGGAAACTTCCTCTCCATTAGGGGAAAGCAAAATCAATTCTCTCTTTCTCCCTCTCTCCCTCCCAAAGCCTTCCCACTGCCCTCCAAATTTTTCACATTGACAAATCAGACTGGAAGCCTGTATGACAGCCATTTTTCAGTGTTTAACAATAATTCTCCCTATATCATCTACAAGTTATGTCTTCAACACACACAGACAGTTTCTAGGAGGACAAGCGTCGTCCAGGACGTTGCTGCTCACATTAAAGGGCAGCATCCTGTCCGCAAATCACACTCTCCAGTCTGCCCCCCTCTGACAAATCAAGAAAACTTACAGAAAATTGGCTTATTGCATTTATCATTCCAGTGTTTGAGGATGTTTTAAGTTAATGATTTCCTTTTTTTTTTATTGTGCCAAAATCTTTTTCAAACACAATGAAATAAAACATGTAGATATAGGTTTCATTTCCATTGGTTGTCTGAGGCTGAAAATGAAGAAGCCACTAGCTCAATGCTGACTTTTAATCTCGTTGTGTGAGACCTTATCAATGTTTCCAAAATGCAGATTTAAAAAATAGCTCTGGTTAGGCTTTGAGAAGATATTCTGTGAATTCTAGTGCATGCACTGCCATCTACTGGACATTTATGATATAAAACTAACTAAGCTGGTAGAAATAAGTGCATTTAATCACTGAAGGCTCTGTAGAAGAAAGACAGTACAAATGACATTAATGTTTAGAAGAAAGATAAGTATCTGGATAGATTAATGGAATAAATAATTATAATATGCAGGCACAACAGTATTCCTGTCTGGAATTTCTCGTTACTAGAGAACTTGTATTTTCACCTGCAAAGTAATGTTTGTCACTCTAGTGAATGCAAAATCACAGCATTCATGCTAATAAAACCATTTTCAAATTGTGGTTCCTTAATACGACCAGGCACAAGAGGCAACTCATATTGTCCTTCATGTGGTTGAATTAAAGTAGGTATATGAGACTTCCCTTAGGATATTCTGTCTAATCATATATTCTGAAAAAAAATATGAGCATACTGTTATGTACAGTTACAGAACTTTAGCAGTTTTTAAGAGATTTAACTCAATCACACCCACAATGCTGAAATTCTCTTAAATAAAATTTAATATTCATTTCAGAAGGCAATGCAGGGTTTTATAGCGTATTGTGGCCATTATTTAACGTATTGATTATTTTTGTATAATACTATTAAACACCTACTTAGCGACATTTCTACCTGTTTTTCTTCTGGATACATAAGGGTTATCCCTTAATTGGATGGTAGAAAACCATATGGATTTTGCATTTTAAAACATACAAAGTAACTAGTTCTGAATATTTGACATACATATGGGAGTGATATTCTTTTCTTTTGCACAGTAATTTGATAATAAGGCAGAAGTTTGGGGGCAGAGTGGGCTTAGGTGTAAAAAAGATAAAATTAATTATAGATGTTACACCCAACCTTTATAAATCACATGTCATTTTACTTATTTTAGGCCAGACCTCCCTTCCATGCATATGCATCTTACTAAGAGAGATGCTTTCAACGACAATGTAATAAATTGCTCCCAGTCACCTTAAACCTTAATTCTTAGAGGGGTGTGTGTGTGTGTGTGTGTGTGTGTCTGTGTGTGTGTGTTAGAGAAGTTGTTTATCCGAAGGCATTAGTCTCTTAAATGAAGCCAACAGAAGAAATCACAACAGATTATATGCTAATGAAAGAGTTAAATAACTGGAATTTGTTT
>NW_012106509.1:248149-249745 GCF_000951045.1 Mandrillus leucophaeus | reverse complement strand
ATGTCTGTATTCCCAAATCTAGGAAAAGGGAAATACCAGTTAAAAGAATACAGTCCTGGCGTGAGCTGAAAGGATTATTTTTCCGGAGGTTTTAAATCTCATGGTGTTACAGGGTGCTGCAGAGGTGCCTTAGAGACTTTCAAGGGGCAAGGACACACAGTGGCAAGGGAGGAAGCTAAGTGAGTATGGCTTAGGGCCCATTCTGCTAGCTTCATTCTTCTTCTATCTGTTTTATACACTGTAGTTCATATTAAAGTATATCTATATTTTAAAATGATTCCACTGGTAAATGTTTAACAACCAGCTCTCCAGAGAGTACAAAAAGCCCTGGTCTGTAGTGTTTACCACTAGTTAGTGGTGTGAATATTCCCTCCCACTGTGGCCAATTTCATTTATTTATTTATTTATTTATTTATTTATTTATGACAGAGTCTCATTCTGTCACCCAGGTTGGAGTGCAGTGGTGTGATCTCTGCTCATTTTAACTCTTGCCTCCCGGGTTCAAGTGATTCTCTGCCTCAGTCTCTTGAGTAGCTGGGATTACAGGAGCCCGCCACCACGCCTAATTTCTGTATTTTTACTAGAGATGGGGCTTCACCATGTTGGCCAGGCTGGTCTTGAACTCCTGACCTCAGGTGATCCGCCCTCCTTGGCTTCCCAAAGTGCTGGGATTACAGGCATGAGCCACCATGCCCAGCCCACTGTGGCCAATTTCAAGCTGCCAATGTGAAGTCTCTAAAGGCAAAGTTGGGAAGAGATAGGCATAGTCAACTCTCAACTCTCACCTGCGTTTGTGAGGAGTTTCAGCACACTCCTGTACCACTCTTTAGTAAAGAACTGGAAACTCTGAACCACCACAGTAAAATGCAATTCCATTACCTATTCCAAACTACTAAATTACCCAGATCTACATTTCAATCTCATGCAAAAATGGATTTGGGCCTTCCTCGTCATGATGATTGTGTCTTACAGTAACAAACAAATATAAAATAAGACATGTAAATGTTAGAAGCATATATTCAGGATTTCCAGCTTCAATGGAAGCTTAGAACTCATTAGTCTCACCACACTTCCTAGGCCTAAATGCCTACTCTGATTGGCTTTTCAGCTTAATTGGTTTTACTGCAGTTCATATAAAAGTGTATCTATATTTTAAAATGGTTCCACTGGTAAATGTTTAAGAATCAGCTCTCCAGAGAGTATAGAAAGCCCTGATGAGTCGTGTTTGCCACTGGTTCCTGGTGTAAATACTCCCACTATGGCCAATTTCAAGACAAAACTTGACAACGTCAGAAAATTGACCACATCTCAGACCATTCATGACTTCTTTAGGAAACACTCTTTCTTAAAGTAAACCAAGTATCTATTGCCCTGAAGCTCTATGCATTGTTCATTATCACCCATGCAAGGTCAAGCAAAACAAGTCAAATTAAATCTCCACATTAACACCCTCTCAGCTGGGACACTAACGTGTGCGTGCGTCTTCCCTTTCCAGACCAAGTCGCATTAGTTTCTTTGACTGTTTTCATATGATACCAAGCCCTGTCAACATCCTAGTCACTCTCTTCTGAGCTGGCTGCAACTTGCCTGTCCCTA
>NW_012106509.1:244393-246976 GCF_000951045.1 Mandrillus leucophaeus | reverse complement strand
TACATAATGACTGTATTTCTGGGATACATGTTGGCTTCATTGAAGAGACTAATTCCTTCTGATAAATGCATACAATGTGTAATGATAAAATCAGGGTAATGGGGATATCTTTCACACACTTATTATTTCTCTGTGTTGAGAATATTCCAAATCTTCTAGCTATTTTGAAATATACAATAAATTATTGTTAACTATAGTCACCCTACTCTGCTATTAAACACTAGAACTTACTCTTCCTATCTAACTGTGTTTTGGTACCCATTAACAAGAAAGCTAAATTTTAAGTTAAATAAAATTAAAGGATCTTGTCTAAGTATTTTAACTTTTTTAGACACCATAACAAACAGAAAATAACATATTTTTATATCTCATGACACTCCCAGTTTTTGTTTAAACCTGAACTCTCAAATGCAGAGAATTAGCTTAGAAAAATAACTGCAGGGGTTAGGCTTTGAAATGGATCTTACTAAGCATGACAGCATGTTCTCAATGGTTTGCATGTTTCAATCTTTGTTTGTGAACTAGAAAAAGCATCTTTCCTTAAATTCAATTAAACCAGACCTACATAGCTGAAACCCTGAGAGAAAACACAATTATGTAATCAATCCCAGAGCACTTGTGTGGTGAATTCAGGCAAAAATGGAACTGGTCAATGTGAAACAAGATTAATATACAGCCAATCAGTAAAGAAAGTAAATTAAGTATATTGGTGAATACCACTCCCAAATTCATCAAGAAATTCTCACGTTTCCGTACACTATAAATCATATTATCTAAGACTGCAGCCTCTAGACACATGTGGCTACTTACATTTAAATGAACCTTTCATTAGACAAAATTAAAATTTAGTTCTTCAGTCTCACTAGCTACATTTCAAGTGCTCAGTAGCCACATGTGGCAAGTGGTTAAGGAGTGGACGGCACAGAGCTAGAATATTTTTATGATAACCAAAGCTCCATTAGATGGCGTTACTATAAATCAACAAAATCTTATCTCAATTCTTTGTTATAACATAAGTTTGAAGGAATTTCACATAGTGAAAGAATAGCCATACACCTCCAAGTAACAACTGTTTCATTTTCTGGTTTATTGGGTGAACATATTCCAAGCTTCAAAATAGAGCTGGCATACATAACTATTGCTTTAAAAAGATAACGCACAGGGTTCCAGAATTGGAAAAGACCTAGAGATAAATCATATATTCCATATGTTCCGTCATTCTCATCTTACCACTGAGGGCAGGCAGACTGAAAGAGGAAAGTAACTTGCCCAAGGTCATAGGAACAGTTGACCCACAACGATAGGACCCAGCTCCCTGCCTTCAGGGCACATTGTGTATTCTAAACACCAGTAAGCTACATCTATCCTGAGACTATATGGTAACCTGAATACATCTCACAAGTTATGTAAAGAAACTAAAAGGAATAAAAAACGGAGACTCAATATACTGTACACTTTATGTGAAATATTTAGCAGTACTCAAAATTAACACTAGGTGTCAGATCATCAGATTTGAAAAGTTAAACCTGATGAACCCGGAGATTCTCTGTTTGATTAAAAACAATCAAATCCATTGCAAATAATCAGATCCATTATTTGATTAGAAATAATTACATCCATTGCAAAATGACATGGCATGATAATTTTGATTGACTTGGTCGTCCTCGGGAACTGAAGCTATACAATCAGTTAGGTCCCTGCTTCTGATCTCTTCTGATTTTCTTCTAAGAAGAGAATAATATTTATTTTTCATAAGTCTAAATTAATTTTTGCTAATTATTTGGGGACATTTTTAATTGTTCTCTGCATTTGGGAAGCCAAAATGTTCAATTCTCCTTAACCTCTTAAGTGTCTTAAAGAGACTTAAAGTGGCATTATACTTTATCTTCTGATGTGTGCTTAACACCGTTACCGTAACACAGCTCCAGTACAAATATTAAAAAGTCTTTGCCTTAGATAATTTAAGGAAAAGATGCAAATGGAAGGCAAGAAATAAAGATTTAACCCCTGTGTTGTCAAAGAACGTAGCAAGTTGAAGAGGAGGGAGATAAGGGGATGGGTTTAGGCGGAGGAAAACGCGAATCTGGGGCAGTGCTGATCAGGAGATGGGACTGGCTTGAGGGACACATGGCAGAACAGGCTCTGAGCCCAAAGTCAGGTCTGGGGCTAAGGGCAGAGTGAAGAGGGAAGCTTGGCAAGAGAAGGGAACAGGAAGGAGTGTGGGCAGAGATAAGGACCGCAATCTAGCCAGCCGTGACTCTGCCCCTCCCTCTGAAGAAGAGAACTTTATAGAAGGGAAATCAGGGGACAAAGTCAAGGAAAGAGGCGATAGATTTAGAAGACCTTGAAGGGAAAATGAATCCATTGTCATTCTGGAGAAAATGGGAAAGGTAAGATTAAAAGAAATCAGACTTCAGAGCACATGAAGAATTTCCATGAAAATATTCAACCAAAATATGTGCCCATGAAATCACTTTCATTTTTGAAAAGAAAGGGAATTCCACAAGCAGTGATAAATGTCTATTTTGCTTGATAAGTTTTGCAGCGATCATGGCATTCATGTTCCTATTCTCCAGCTTAGGA
>NW_012106509.1:241668-244343 GCF_000951045.1 Mandrillus leucophaeus | reverse complement strand
TGAAAAGTTAAACCTGATGAACCCGGAGATTCTCTGTTTGATTAAAAACAATCAAATCCATTGCAAATAATCAGATCCATTATTTGATTAGAAATAATTACATCCATTGCAAAATGACATGGCATGATAATTTTGATAGACTTGGTCGTCCTCGGGAACTGAAGCTATACAATCAGTTAGGTCCCTGCTTTTGATCTCTTCTGATTTTCTTCTAAGAAGAGAATAATATTTATTTTTCATAAGTCTAAATTAATTTTTGCTAATTATTTGGGGACATTTTTAATTGTTCTCTGCATTTGGGAAGCCAAAATGTTCAATTCTCCTTAACCTCTTAAGTCTCTTTAAAGAGACTTAAAGTGGCATTATACTTTATCTTCTGATGTGTGCTTAACATCGTTACCGTAACACAGCTCCAGTACAAATATTAAAAAGTCTTTGCCTTAGATAATTTAAGGAAAAGATGCAAATGGAAGGCAAGAAATAAAGATTTAACCCCTGTGTTGTCAAAGAACGTAGCAAGTTGAAGAGGAGGGAGATAAGGGGATGGGTTTAGGCGGAGGAAAACGCGAATCTGGGGCAGTGCTGATCAGGAGATGGGACTGGCTTGAGGGACACATGGCAGAACAGGCTCTGAGCCCAAAGTCAGGTCTGGGGCTAAGGGCAGAGTGAAGAGGGAAGCTTGGCAAGAGAAGGGAACAGGAAGGAGTGTGGGCAGAGATAAGGACCGCAATCTAGCCAGCCGTGACTCTGCCCCTCCCTCTGAAGAAGAGAACTTTATAGAAGGGAAATCAGGGGACAAAGTCAAGGAAAGAGGCGATAGATTTAGAAGACCTTGAAGGGAAAACGAATCCATTGTCATTCTGGAGAAAATGGGAAAGGTAAGATTAAAAGAAATCAGACTTCAGAGCACATGAAGAATTTCCATGAAAATATTCAACCAAAATATGTGCCCATGAAATCACTTTCATTTTTGAAAAGAAAGGGAATTCCACAAGCAGTGATAAATGTCTATTTTGCTTGATAAGTTTTGCAGCGATCATGGCATTCATGTTCCTATTCTCCAGCTTAGGATCACTGGGGGCCCCTGGAAACATCAGGGTTACCTCAAGCTTTTCACACAAGCTGCCTGGACTTATGTTCCCGCTGCCTGACAGCCTCTGTGATCCTCCTGTAGCAATTTTCAGTCACTTCATCAAACAGGCCCTGCAGTTCAAAAGAGCAAGTGGACAAAGTGTCCTCCCAGGCAGACACTTTTTAATCCCCCACCACACTATTTTTAGGAACCTATCCAAAAGTCCGTGGATCATATAAACCTTCCTTTTCATAGCTCCTACCCCTGAATACTTCACAACATTCCACCAAATCTTATTCCCTCGGAGCATCCGGTTTCTAGCCTAACCAAGAAAAAAAGGTAATATGCTAATGGAAAGGTTTGGGGTGTCCTTATAACACATAAACTTCTGGCTCCACCCAGGCCTGGCCCTGCATCTCAACAAGAGAAAGC
Organism: Mandrillus leucophaeus; assembly: GCF_000951045.1. Classification (NCBI taxonomy): domain Eukaryota; kingdom Metazoa; phylum Chordata; class Mammalia; order Primates; family Cercopithecidae; genus Mandrillus; species Mandrillus leucophaeus. Next base: position 242,839 of record NW_012106509.1, on the reverse strand, counting down.
TCACAATTGCTTCAAGAGCATTGACAAAGTGAGGAAACTCACTGTTTCCTATGACCATTTTTTCTTGTATTTAGAGGAATCAGATTTCCAGTGTTCTCAAACTGATCCCTCTGGCATTCTATTGAAAAACAATCTCATAAAACTGAGGGAAACCCTGCTGTTTTATGTCTGTATTCCCAAATCTAGGAAAAGGGAAATACCAGTTAAAAGAATACAGTCCTGGCGTGAGCTGAAAGGATTATTTTTCCGGAGGTTTTAAATCTCATGGTGTTACAGGGTGCTGCAGAGGTGCCTTAGAGACTTTCAAGGGGCAAGGACACACAGTGGCAAGGGAGGAAGCTAAGTGAGTAGGGCTTAGGGCCCATTCTGCTAGCTTCATTCTTCTTCTATCTGTTTTATACACTGCAGTTCATATTAAAGTATATCTATATTTTAAAATGATTCCACTGGTAAATGTTTAACAACCAGCTCTCCAGAGAGTACAAAAAGCCCTGGTCTGTAGTGTTTACCACTAGTTAGTGGTGTGAATATTCCCTCCCACTGTGGCCAATTTCATTTATTTATTTATTTATTTATTTATTTATTTATGACAGAGTCTCATTCTGTCACCCAGGTTGGAGTGCAGTGGTGTGATCTCTGCTCATTTTAACTCTTGCCTCCCGGGTTCAAGTGATTCTCTGCCTCAGTCTCTTGAGTAGCTGGGATTACAGGAGCCCGCCACCACGCCTAATTTCTGTATTTTTACTAGAGATGGGGCTTCACCATGTTGGCCAGGCTGGTCTTGAACTCCTGACCTCAGGTGATCCGCCCTCCTTGGCTTCCCAAAGTGCTGGGATTACAGGCATGAGCCACCATGCCCAGCCCACTGTGGCCAATTTCAAGCTGCCAATGTGAAGTCTCTAAAGGCAAAGTTGGGAAGAGATAGGCATAGTCAACTCTCAACTCTCACCTGCGTTTGTGAGGAGTTTCAGCACACTCCTGTACCACTCTTTAGTAAAGAACTGGAAACTCCGAACCACCACAGTAAAATGCAATTCCATTACCTATTCCAAACTACTAAATTACCCAGATCTACATTTCAATCTCATGCAAAAATGGATTTGGGCCTTCCTCATCATGATGATTGTGTCTTACAGTAAAAAACAAATATAAAATAAGACATGTAAATGTT
>NW_012106509.1:235927-240243 GCF_000951045.1 Mandrillus leucophaeus | reverse complement strand
TCAATCCCCTTAGAATTGGGTTTTTGAGCCCAACAACATATTTTTACATTTATGACCATCTCCTTTAATCTAATGAGACCTGGCTCATCAAGGCTGTCAGTACCTTTTAAATTCCTGATTCTCTTGTCCAATGTCTCCCTGTTTATTTTCCTGAGATCCAGAGAAAGGACAAAATATGCAGATACTGCCTGAAACTTATTTTTCAGGGTTTGGCAATCTATTAATCAATATCACCTGGGTATTACTGTTCTCATTCCCTTTGGAGAGTTAAAAATCACAGAGCCATTTAGTCCTAAATTACCTTCTGCTGATCATTATTACTAACACATGGGAGTTCCAGAACACCCTGAAGTGGGGGTATTGACCTCAAAGCATGTGCCCCTTGTGTCAGTGGGACAGCCTTCTTCAATTCATAGTGGCAGAATAAGAAGGAACTGGGGATAGTGGGCAGGTTTCCTCCTACCTGGTTTCTGTCCAAGGGGTGTGTGTGTGTGTGTGTGTGTGTGTGTGTGTAAAGTTTTTCTTTCCTTTATTTGAGCTCTGTCATTATAAGAGGAATCTAGATAATAGTCCCAGATAATAAAACCATCTATTCACATGCAAGCCAGTGTCTGTCATATCAATGCCATTCTAATATATTCTGTGCACCACAGCTTTTCATTTGAATACTTAGAAGACTCTTCCTTGAGGTCAACAACAAAAAAGTGAGTAATTTCCTCTACTTCAGGAGAGTGGCATTTGGGAGGGAGTTAGAATGAAGGTACCAGGTTGAATTCCCATTAGTATCAATTACATGATATGAAACAAACCTGATCCAATGGCAGGGTAGCTATGGAAATCCCTACAACTACTCAAGGGTTTCAGATAGAGAATTTGAACATCAGAGTGGAACTTCTACCAGTATGAGGCACTGATTCTGGAGTGGAGTCACTCGTAGTTCAAGGAAATTCTTGAGTGTTGGGTTTGGGGCCAGGTATACACTAAGGCTTGACTGAGCCTTTGTGCTTATGTGCTTTCATCACAGGGACCCCCTCAGCTCCTGGTCACCCAATTAACACTAACCATGACATATGCTGAGAACTTGGGTGCTTCATGTGGGATAGCTAACTGTTTTAGTGTCCCTGAAGGTAATATACCTTGGCCATCTAGGTAAAAAACCCAAGTTTATTCCTGTAGCTTATCTAGTTCCTCTGAGGTAGAAGTTAAACGATGAACATAAAGGCAGAGTGGGCCTCAAATGGATGCATTCCAAAATTGACAGGAGCTGATTTTTTTTTCCTGGATCAAGGAAGGAAGTGAGTATGGCCTCTTGGATGTTCAGTCAGGAAGATTTGGGGGAATTCAGTCTAGGAAACATAGGTGTCCCAAAGGAGTGCTTGTCAAGGACAGTGCCAATCAGGAAAGGTAGAGGGGAATGTATATGAAATTCCCCTGGAAACTGGAACTTACAAAACGACCATGGATTTTTGTTGAGTATGTAGAAAAAGGAAGATAAGAGAAAGATTTAGAAAAGGGATGGAAATGCTATTTTATTCCATTTTATAGCTTTTATTTTAATTTTACTAAACAAATGAAAAAAATTATTTTTAAACTATTCACTAATGACCAAACTAAGCCTCAGAAAGGTTAAGAGACTGGCCCAAGTTCATGACTACCAAATAAAAGAACCAGAGTTCAAAAACCAGGTCTGTCTGATCCCAGAGATCTTTCACCCATAAGGAAGAAGGGAGAGATGAGAAAGGGAAAAGGATGGAAAAGTAACATAATATTAATTGAGATCCTTATGCAGGCCAAGTTCTATGTTAGGCGCTTTACATATGTATTTATTTGTATTATTTAGTCCTTACGACAACAGGTAAGGTTGGTATTTTTGTTCTGCTTTCCATCCCTGTAGTTTCCTATGGAAGCTGGAGGATCCCCAGCACGTGTCTCTAACCCCACCTGTCACTTTCCATCCACCCTCAGCCTCCCTTCCCTGAGACGCTCAAACTTTTCTCCTAGTAGCTAAAATATTCAAAGGCCCAGACCTATTGATTTTCCTGGAGCTACAACTTAGAAGTGCCATTTCAAGGCTGGGAAATCTCATAACTGATGCCAGAAGCACGTTGCTCCAGAGCTAGCCAGTGCTCCTGGTGGTGCCTTGAAAGTGGCAGGCCGCTGAACAACCAGAGGGCCAGCGACTGGAAGAGCTGCTCTTCCACGGCTAGAGGGCATCAGCCCTGTTTTATCCACAGTTATATTTCTGCCACAACTATACACCCCATCCTCAAGCTCTGCCAAGGAAGAGCAGAAGGTATCTGCTCTCCTCTCCCCTAGCACAAAGTTCAGTCAAAGGGGCTCCAACCCAAGTATCCCAGGCTTGATCTTACAGCCCTTTCAAGTGGTTCATGTAGAAATTTTGCCAAGGCAAAAACATGCTCCCCAACCAGTTGTTGCAACCAGCCCACTGCTCCTCTCTTTCTACACTTATCCTTATGTTATTTTAGGAGTCACATCATTTACGCCTATCCCTAGGCCTTTCTCAGGGCAACACTGGTCCATCCTGATAGGTTTTCTAACTTAGAATCATAGGAAGATGGAAATTTCATGGGGCAGTGCGTACTCTTGGTCCCTTCCCTCCCAGAAGTTTTCTGGGCTCCTTAAGCAAAATTACAAAATTACCTACCCTGTTCCCAATTCGTTAATAGTTCATATTACAGTGCGGGAAAAAAGTTTACCTTCTTTTTTGCCAGATTCTCCTTACACATATGAAAACAAAAGGAAGTGCACAGAAGTTTTTAACCAAGAAGAAAGAGGAGGAGAAGTAGAAAAGAAAAAACACACACAAGTTCTTTAATTAGTGGACAGTGAAGATTCAAACCCATGTCTGATTCCACTGTGTCATGTTCCTCAAAGAAAATGATTCTCTGAGGTTCAGAATGTAGAACATTCTGGAAACCCAGCCAGCATGCTGTGAGAAGCCCAAGCACATGGAGAGGCCACAAGGAGGCACTGCAGTCCACAGTCCAGCCTCTTAGTCAGTCTAGGCCAGGAGCCACCTGTAGACGGTCTGGAGGATTCCAGCCATGAATCCAGACATAAGCCTCCCTGATGGTTCCAGTCCTCAAATGTGAACCCTTTGGATGGTTCTAGCTCCAGCTGTGGACCTTCCAGATGTTACCAGCCCCTAGAAGTGGATCCTCTGGATGATTCCAAGTCCCTAGTCCTTCCAGCCCCCTTTGGCTTTTTGAGTCTTCCTAGCTAAGGTCCTAGAAACCTAAGAAAAGAGAAGCCATCCCTGCTTGTGGTCTGTCTGAATTCCTGACCCATAGAACCAGTGAGCACAATAAGATGGCTGCTGTTTCACTCCCAGTCAGTTTGGTGTGACTTGTCATGCAGCAACAGATAACCTGGGGAAATTCATCAGGAGGCCCAGAAGACTGAACACCCTGAAAAGCAAGGGTTTTGGTCATTCTCAGCAAACAGCATCAAAATGCTGGCAAATGCATTCTGTCACCTACATCATCCAAGTGCAGGAGTCTCTCACATAATTTTTGGCTGAGGACTCAATATACACATGACTGGGTTATTGTTAACTGAGTATTGTTCATTCTGGGCTGGGAAACCTTTACTGACAACAGTGGAACATTTGGATGTGGAATTCTCTGCCATGGAAAATAGAAAAACATTTCTTTAGTGAAAAACACTGATCATCTGGAAAACGCTTTATCGGTATCTTTCTGATGCTTTTCATTTCTTATGAAGTAAAAACAGTTTTCTCTTAGGTCTACATTATATTCAGAACTTTTAGTAAATAGCCCCCTTTATACAGATAACAGTTCAGAGATGAGAAACTGTCCAAATCGTGGAAAAGATTAATCTATAAAGTGTAAGCAACGACGCATGAATATGGGATCAACTTTCTCATCATAAAGACCTATATTTTTAAAATAAAACCAGATAATTCTTGTTTGTTTAACAGGTATGTGTGTATTATATGTCACAGGTGGTTTGTGTGTGTGTGTGTATTTATGGTTATGAATGAACTTCCGCTGTTAAATCTCTTGGTTCTGTGGAGTAAAAACCAAAGTATGAAAATTTTTTATAGCCTCGTTTTCATCATTTTTTAAATCATAGTAGCAAGCAGTTAAATTCTGGCAGGAAATTTAATCTATATATTTATTTACACAGTGTCCACTGTTCATAATCATTTATTCATATACTTATCTATGAAGAAAATATAAACTGAACACCTACTATGTGTGAGGCATGATTCTAGGAACTGCAGACAATGGCAGTGAACAAAAGAAACAAGATCCTTACCCACATTAAACTTA
>NW_012106509.1:229004-235062 GCF_000951045.1 Mandrillus leucophaeus | reverse complement strand
CTGCCTTCAGATTCAAGCTGCAACATCAAATCTTCCCAGAGTCTCCAGTCTTCCAGCTTACCTACTCCTCAGATTTTGGAATTGGGAACCTCCACAATTCTTTGTCAATTCCTTAAAATAAATCAATAGATGATGATGATAGACAGATAGATAGATAGATAGATAGATAGATACTTGTATTGGTACACCATGGTTTTTTCAACACAGACCTCCGAATTCCTATGTTTCTTCCTCTCCAAGCCTGCCCCTTTGGTCCTATGTTATTCTGCAAATTTATACACCCCTCAAATATTGATAAAATGATAGCCCTAAAGATAAAAGTTACAGACCATCCACCCAGACTGGCATCATAAAAACACAACTTAAATTTTACCACACCCACCCTTCTCATCCAATGAACTTCCTTCTGTTCATGGCGAACAGAGGTGCTTGCAACCATGTACGTTGGCTGACACAGAAAAATTGTAGCTTTTGAAACTGGTGTTCTCACTAATATTGTTTGCTTAAGATATTTTCCAGTCTCTGCCTGCCTTTAGTCTCTTCCTGCCTCCAGTAAATCTTGTACCCCACTTAGAACATTTTTGGCATCTTCATGTTAATTCTTGCATGATTTATATGTTATGATTAAAGCTTTCCTGTGTCTCCCCAGCTAAGCCCTTCAGAGCAGAGATTATGTTTATGGTTCCTCATGCCACCCACAGTGACACTTCCAGGGACCCCTTGCATGTGATGGCTGCTTAGTAATTGTCTCTTGAGGTAATGGAGGTTTAATGCCACCTTCAGTGGTTGGACCAACTTCTGGTTTCAGAATTATGTTACCTGTAGTAGCAATGATTAATTTGATTTATAGAGCATCTTTCTCCCAATGAATTCTAAACATTTTGAACACTTTGTTTCATGCTTGGCAGGTAATTTTTCATCGATTATTTACAAGTAGAAGTGCAATAAAGACAAAATATTACAGTGATTTTACTGCGAATGGAGTCTGTTAAAGCTAACCTGAGACAAAGGCTACGACTGTCTTTATTTTCGGTAAATTGTATCATAGCTTTTTCCTTTAACTGGGACTATCATTTTGTCAATATTTGAGGTGATGATAAAAGAGAAACCGGAATGTCTACTGCATTTTCCCTGAGTGACAGAGAAAAGATGGAGAGAAGGGAGAGAGTAAGGAAAGTGGGAGGGGCATTTGAAGCTATCTAGATCTAGAAACTAGAAAGACGCTACCCAGATCTTCTCAGAGGTCAGCAGACGGCATCAACGCAGCCAGAAGGAGGCTATATGCACCAAGATGCTCCCTCCAATTCTTTGTACTACTGTGCATAAAAGAAATCAGGCAAAGGATTGAAGCAAGAGGTAGAAGTTTGCAGGCTGAACACAGCTCTGGTGTGATATTTAGCACAAGCATAATGAATATCTTTTCATCAATTTATCTTGACCAGAGTGGTAGTTTTAAAGCATTCCTAATCAGGCAAAAATGTTTCCAAGGCCGCTTCCATTTTTCAACACTTGCAATGAGCTTGAAGCTCAGTTTAATCATAACAAAATAAGAGGTTGCAGATATGGGTCTCCCACTTACTTGTATTTTTCTAATTTTAACAATTTGGTAAAGAAAAGTAGCAACAAAATGGGAAACAGAGCTAAGGGACTTCAGTTCAAATTATTTTATTTTTTATTTTTTGAGACAGAGTCTTGCTCTGTCACCCAGGCCAGAGTGCAGTGGTGTGATCTCGGCTCACTGCAACCTCTGCCTTCCGGGTTCAAACGATTCTCCATTCAACCTCCGAGTAAATGGGATTACAGGCACCTGCCACCATGCCTAGCTAAATTTTGTATTTTTAGTAGATATGAGGGTTCACTATGTTGGCCAGGCTGTTCTCGAACTCCTGACCTCAAGTGATCTGCCCGCCCCAGCCTCCCAAAGTGCTGGGATTACAGGCGTGAGCCACTACGTCCAGCCTAGTTCAAATTCTTAAGTGTAAATTGCTATCTGCTATCAGCACCCAATCCACATTTTAATTAATAAATTATTAATTATATAGCCAGGAAGATAAAAGCACCAAGTTGATTTTAAAAATACTAGGGCAAAACCTAAGTAATAATGTCATGTCTTAGGTAGACACAGAAAAGGAAAATTCAGCCTCCATTATTCTAAACTCTCTTTGAATTTATTACAGAGACCATTAACTGCCAAGCTCAGATGCAAAAAGCAATGAGACAATAAAGGTAAAATTTAAGGCAACTGAAAGGGAACTTGGCTTCCAGTGTAACTATCCCATTAAATTACTATCACCACAGGCTCATTTTCATCACAGTCCAAGTTACATTATACTATAAGACTCTAATAGGTGATGCAGGAAAATTCTTGTTCCATTTCCGAGCTGCAGACACAGTGATTATGCTACTTCAACGCATCATACGCACAGAGAGCAGCCGTAAAACCCCATCATGATCATCATCAAGAGGCATTTATTAGACAGCTCTCTACATGTCATGCCTAATAAGTGCTATGCAATGTAGGTTTCTATAGCTGCTTAGAACATGGCCAAAGTGAGGCCCCCAAATCAAATCTAGCTCTTAAAAGTGTCACGTCTAATTCTTAGCTAGAAAGTAGAGTTTATACCTTGGCTTCAGGTATTTAAGGGCTGTGGAGGCCTTACAGAAGTCACTTCACCTCTCTGAGCTTCGGTCTTCTGTGCAAAATGAAGACAGTAGTGATGATACTAATTACAACAAACATAATAATAGCCTGCACATATAGCAGTCACTATCTGCCAGGCACTGTTCTGAGCAATTCACATGTATAACTCACTAATACTCAGAAGAATCCTTTGAGGAAGATACTGGTATCATGTTCCCTCCTCACAGTGGCCTCGGGTCTCAGGCCATTTTAACCTTGTTTCCTGTAAATACAGGAAATTGATGTCAAGTGGTGCCAGTTGAGGGAATAGGCCTTAACATTTAAGACAGAAAATAACACCAGGACCCTATATCAGAGTGCCTGTCTGTGGTATAATTAAAAAATATATTTTTGATCTTTGTCCCCAATTCCTGGCCCAGAGCTCCTAAAACCTTTGGAATTTCCTGGGTGATAGGTGTGTCTTTTGTTACTCATAAACAGCCCCTTTCTACCACACTTTAGTTTATGCTAATGAGGACTCATGTTGGGGTCGTTAAATAGCTTAGAATGGGAGATGGTTTCCAGAAGCATCAAGCACTACCAAGCACATAATTAGGTGGGAACTTCCAGCCTCACTTCTCCAGCTGTGGGGAAGGGAAGGTGCTGAGATTGATTTCAATCAGAGAGACCAGTGATTTAATCAACCAGGCCTACATAGTGAAATATTGATAAAAACTGTTGAACAATGAGATGCAGGGAACAGGCCAATGAGTTGACAGGGTGGTACCATCAGCAGAGACATACCACCACCACCATCACCACCCTCCATAACTCACCCTATATATCTCTTCCACTTGTCTGTTCTTGAGTTGTACCCTTTAGAATATAACTGTAATTATACGAATAGTGCTTTCCTGAGTTGCGTGAATCATCCTAGTGAACTGAAGAACCTGAGAGGGGTGGTCATGGGAACACTCAAATTTGTAATGAGTCAGGCAAAATTTGCAGCTAGTGTGGAGAGTGAGGGATTGAGCATGAGACTGAGCCCTTAACTTGTGGGGTCTGTACTAACTCCAGGTAGTTAGCGTCAGAATTGCATTGAATTGTCAGACACCCAGTTGGTGTCAGAGAGTTAGAGAATTGGTTGTTGTTAAAAAATAAAATAAAATTGGTTGTTGAAAACAAACAAAAAATAATGGCTAATTAATTGGCTAAATCAAGCTCAGAGGCAGAGATGGGTAGCTCTAAGTAGGAACTTGGCCTATAACTTGTGGGGTAATCTATATTTCTGGTAATCAGAAAAAAGAAACATAGAAAATTCCTACTGATGATATAATACAGGAGTTTCCCCCAATCATTTAGCCTTTTTAAATTTTTTCTTATGCTTTTCTTTATGGTTTTTTTGTTTGTTTTTGAGATGGAGTCCAGCTCTGTCTCCCAGGCTGGAGTGCAGTAGTGCGATCTCAGCTTATTGCAACCTCCACCCCTCAGGTTCAAGCGATTCTCCTGCCTCAGCCTCCCGAGCAGCTGGGATTACAGGTGCGAGCCAAGCCCAGCTAATTTTTGTAATTTTAATAGAGACTGGGTTTTACCATGTTGGTCAGGCTCATCTTGAACTCTTGACCTCAGGTGATCCGTCCGCTACGGCCTCCCAACATGCTGAGATGACAGCATGAGCCACTGCACCTGGCTTTGACCTTATTTGGAATGAGAAAACATACAGATGCTCCTCTGTGGGTTTGCATCCCAATAAACCCATTGTAAATTAAAAATATCATTAAGTTGAAAATGTGTGTAATAAACCTAACCCACATAACATCATAGCTTAGCCTAGCCTACCTTAAACCTGCTCAGAATGCACACTAGCCCACAGTCAGGCAAAATCATCTAACACAAAACCTATTTTATAATAAAGTGTTGAATAACTTGTGTAACTGATTTAATACAGCACTGAAAGTGAAAAACAGAATGGTTGCATGGGTACTCAAAGAACCGTTTCCACTGAATGCATGCTGCTTTCCTTCCATTTGTAAAGTCAAAAAATGTTAAGTCAAACCATTCTAAGTCAGGTACCATCTGTACAGTTTACTACAAAAGTCACATTTGAAATTTTCTATGAGGAATCTGCATCTTTTGAAAAAGCTTATTTGAAGATCCTTTTCTCAAGAGAAAAACATACTTATTTATTTGGGAGTTATTATGAATGGCTTTCTATAAACCTTAAACTCTATTATTCATTTTTAAAGTGTTCCGTTTACTGACTTATTGTCCTATAACCCCCTGTAATACTTAGCACTGTAAATGCCTGGTGAAAGATGAGGAATATTTGGCCTTAAGTCATTATTCTGTAATCTAAAATACTTTGGCAAAACTGGGAAACAAATTAAGGAGGGGAGAAAAGAAGAAAAGGATAGAAGAAAGGAGAGAAGGAGGAAGGGAATGAAGGAGAGGAAGGAGAAAGTCAGCCTTCTGCCTACTCTGACCCACATGGTAACGGCGCTCCCCCATTGATTTGCAGTCATTCTTTGTCAGGTATTATGATCTAATGAAACATCATCCTCTATTTTGATCTGTTGCTACTGCAGCACCCACAATTTATTAGGCGCCTACTTGCATCTCAAAACACAACAAGGCTTTGAAGGATGATTGGCCTCCTCTGATCAAAGCAAATTTCATTAGGTTAAATAGCTTGACTTATAGCTGGCCTATAAAACAGAATTGGAAAAAATTTTAATGTCTGTATAAAAATACCGGCCAAAGGCTTCAATAATGTTTGTTTTTCTTCAAAGACACATCGAGGACTGGGTAGCTAAATAATTTCTTATCTGACTGAAAAACCTGGTGCCCAGAAACCATTCAGAAAATTTTTATATAAACCAAAAAAAAAATCCTTTGAAACTTCACCACATAAACTGCAAAATCTTACTTAAAATGACTAGAACTGATTTATAAAAACAAGTAGACAATATGGTTAGCTTTTTTAAACTAAAAATTGATAGGGTTTCAATACAGTCAATTCTTGGTGATTCAGGAATTGATAATCCAAATCATAGATTTTTCCAGGACCTTGTTTTTCTGAAATCTTTTTCCTTTGGCTGCATTTCAGCCATTTTGCTCCTTTTCGTCTCAACCATTGAGTTTGGGTAAGTTGTGGAAGAGGAGATCTAGCTCAAATTATTCTGCTCCATTTTCCTTAGTTGTTTGGTTGGAAAAGTCCAAACCATGTACTAGTATGGGTTCCAGATTCTCTATTTTATGTGATTTCACTATTCTATTATGGTTTGCTGAGAAAAAATGTTGGAGTCATTTGTAATAACTATAAAATGGAAAATCTTAGCTACTTTCCTAAGGAAAAATGAAGGAAAGTGAATTTTAAATAACTTAATCAAATAGTCAATCAGGATGAGGTAAAAAGAAACAAATTCATCAATATAAATG
>NW_012106509.1:220456-227219 GCF_000951045.1 Mandrillus leucophaeus | reverse complement strand
CTCCATTTTGCTGTTAAGAAGCATTTCATTGTATGAATGTACCACAGTTTGTTTATACATTCTCCTATTGATAGATATCTGGCTTATGTTTGGTTATTATTAAAGCTGCTATAAATGTTCTTGTATTAGAACAGAAAACCAAACACTGCATGTTGTTACTCATAAGTGGGAGCTGAACAATGAGAACACATGGACACAGGGAGGGGAACATCATACACAGGGGCCTGTCGGGGAATGGGGAGTTAGGGGAGGGATAGCATTAGGAGAAATACCTAATGTAGATGACGGGTTGATGGGTGCGGCAAACCGCCATGGCACGTGTATACCTATGTAACAAACCTGTATGTTCTGCACATGTATCCCAAAACTTACAGTATCCTTTTTTTTCAAAAAAGAAAAAAAAAGCTCCTATATTAAAAATAAATAGAAAGAACTCCAAGACCATACTGCAAGCTCCATTCCTCACATGACCTAATATGTATTGGACAGCAACTATATGCAAAGCACCATTCTAGGCATTGATATCAAGGAGCTTGAAATCCAATGGTAGGACAAGATATATGTAAATTACTACTGTAAGATGTAGAAGTGCTGCAAGAATGCTATGAAACCGTGAAGTATTTAAAGAAACTTCAGAAAAAGTGTCAGTAGATAAGTTTTAAAAAGTGAGTTTGGACAATATTGCAGACTATGTTGCAGAGGGTTTTTAACAGTGGGGGACGTTTTTATTGACTTCAATAGAAAACGTAAGATTATGAGCAGAAAGGTGATGATGAGAACTGTGTTTTAGCTAGATTCTTCAAGAGGTTGTGGCAGTTTGAAAAGAGGTCAGGACAGAATTAAGATGCCAGTTAAGAGGCCATTATCCTCAGGTGAGGATTAATGGAGACCCTGCCTACAGGTGGGGCAGAAAGAAGGCAAGGAGGGAATAGATTCATTACAGACAGACCTATATACGTGACCAAAAACTACTCCCTTACAAGTAATCTGTCTACGGTTTGGATATGGATTGTTCGTGCCCGCCAAAACTCATGTTCAAACGTGATCCCCAAAGTGGCAGATTGGGCCTAGTGGGAGGTGTTTGTTTTTGAGAAGTGGGAGCAGATCCTTATAAAGATTCAGTACTGTTCTTATAGTAGTGAGTTCTCCTTCTGGCGAGAAGGAATTAGTTCTTGAGAGAATGAATTAGTTCCCAAGAGAGCGGATGGTTATAAAGTAAACTTCCTCCTCCTATTTGGTCCCCCTTCCCACATTTCCAATTCGCCTCTGACCTTCTTCACCATGTTTTGACACAGTAGAAAAGTCCTCACCAGAAGTCCAGCAGATACCAATGCCATGCTTCTTGTACAGCCTACAGAAACATGAGCCAAATAACCCTCCTTTCTTTATAAACTACCGAGACTCAGGTATTCCTTTTTAGCAAAACTAAATGGACTAAGGCAGATATAATTCAACACATACACATTTGCATACATCACTGAAACAAACATTTCACAAAAATGCTTCCCTTACTATGTGTAATGCACACTAATATTTTCTATTGTTTAATTCCCTTTCTTTTTTTACTTAAAAACTGAGGTTAAACCACTAAACCAATTTCCTCATCTACTGGGTCATGACCTGTGGTTTAAAAACACTGGACTGGATAATGTGATAAAGAAGATGACTCAGTTTTAAATCTGGGCAATTGGGAGAGTGGCGGTTTCATGCATTTGGAAATACTTCATTGAGAAGCCTTAACTTGTTGGGACAACAGCTTAATTTTTACCAGTAACTGCCTTCAGCTATGCTCCATCAATCATCTCATCCCCACTTGACTTCATAACTTTTGTTCCTATTTATTTTCTTCATGGACTTCAAGAGCACAACATTAGATAAAGCAGTATACATGTTTCATTATATATTGGCATCATTCATGGCCCTCTATTTATTTTACATTTATTAGTAATATAATCAATACCCATAAATCAATTACCCAATCAAATAATTAGAAGAGCGAAATAAACTTACATCTAGGTATGTTTGCCTCCCCATTCTATCTTTGGCCTCCTCTTACCTACCATGACAATTATCCCAAATTATGTTTATCATTCTCTTGAGTTTAAATAATAATTGATCACAAATGTTGGTTTAAGACAGTGATCAACTTACGTATAAACTTCTAGGGATGGATTTTTTTAACTCAATATCATATTACTACTATTCATCCCCATTTTTGAATATAGCTATGGTTCATTCATTTTTCACCACTCTATAATATTTCATTTTGTGATCCACAGTCATTTATTTATGTATTTATTTTCTCTTTTTTTCTATGAACATTTCTGTTATCATTTTTTTTCATTTGTTTTTACTGCTACAAACAGTGCTGCTAAATACAATTTTGTACCTGTGGCCTGTGTATGTAATTATGAGCTTATCTTGACTATGTACCTAGGAGCAGAATTGCTGGCTCACAAGGTGTGAGTATCTTCAACATCACAAAATAATTCCAAAATCCTTAATCAATTTACTTCCCTCTAGCAAAGTATTGAAGACACTGTTGCTTCACATTCTTTCCCATTTGGTATCTGACTTTCTTCTATTATTTTTTACTCTCAGAACAGTCTCATTCTGTTTCCTTAAAATCAGTCCTGGTAATTTAGAAATCTCAGTATCACAGGAATTTAAAGCTCTCTTTCAAACACCCTTTTCTCACCATCCCATCTTAGGCCTGACGTTCTAATAGCTTGGAGTAGAGGTTGGAGGCCTAAACTCTTTCACACACAACTTCTACACCTACCCCACCTTTGCCAGTGCTTCCCCTCTGGTCTAAAGGTGAGGAGGAAGGACAGAGGAGGCAGAAGAATTTTTACTCAATGGTTCCAAATCAAATTTTACAATTTCCTGTTGCTACTAGGGCAAGGATGGCAAAAAAGATGGGAGAAAGATGGAGGCAAGTGAAAAACAGCGGAGGTGGGAAGGGCTTGGAACACAGCTGACTCAACTGAAACAGTTCATCAAACCCTCAGGGAACATTCCCAACTCCTAATGGTATGCTCCATGCATTTAAAATGTGGGTTACTGGCTGGGCGCGGTGGCTCATGCCTGTAATCCCAGCACTTTGGGAGGCCGAGGAGGGTGCATCACCTGAGGTCAAGAGTTCCAGACCAGCCTGGCCAACATGGCAAAACCCCATTTCTACTAAAAATACAAAAATTAGCTGGGTGTAGTGGCGTGCACCTGTAATCCCAGCTACTCAGAAGGCTGATGCAGGAGAATCACTTGAACCCGGGAGGCAGAGGTTGCAGTGAGCTGAGATACCACCATTGCACTACAGCCTGCACGATGGAGTGAGACTCCATCTCAAAAAAATAAATAAATAAAATGTGGGTAATATTTAGCATTTTTTGCTTGCAGCTTTGGGCCTGAATCACAATTTTGAAATAAATCCCACTCAACACCTAATACCATCCTGCTCTAGAGAAGAAGCATCACGGTGTTAAAGGGAGAGAAGATTCACTTTAAGAACAGTTTGAGTTTAATTTGCTAGTGAAACATCAGGTGAGGTTTACTAGTAAGCAACTGGTAACCAGTCTGGACCTGAGAAGAATAATGTGGGCTACAGATGAGACCTTGGGAATGAGCCACATTGCTGAAGTCATTTAAATATAGATATTATTATGATCTATTTTGTTAATGAAAAATTGAAGCTCAATTAGTAAAAATAACTTGCCCCAAATCTATAGCTACACAGAGGCAGAGAGATCTGCCTCTGGAATTTTGTAAAATCCTTTGACCATACAATGTTGCATGACAAAAAGCACAAAGAAAGAAGACAAAGAGGTACCCATAGTAAGCACTAGTTTCTTTGGAAATCATGGAAATATAAATGAGAGTTACACAAATTAAATCAATTATCCTTTATGTAATCTGCTTCTAACCACTCAGAGGATAGAAGAGTCCCTATATCCATTAACAACGACTATACCCTAAGGAAAGACCATTCATAAGGAATAATGAAGGCGTGGGGATATGAGCAAGGTATGAGGGGGGCATAAAGTAGGACATGGCATCATGGGAATCAGCTAATGAAGCAGAGATGAAAGAACATTGCAGAGATGAATAGTGGCAGTGCTCATCCAAGCTCCAAGCACTACCCATGGGGAGAAGAGACACTGGCCTCAAAACTCACCCTTTCCAATCCATATCAAGAATACACATCCTGGCGGGGCGTGGAGACTCACGCCTGTAATCCTGGCACTCTGGGAGACTGAGAAGGGTGGACCACCTGAGATCAGGAGTTCAAGATCAGCCTGACCAACATGGTGAAACCCCGTCTCTACTAAATACAAAAAATTAGCCAGGTATGACGGTGCATGTCTGTAATCCCAGCTACTCAGGAAGCCGAGGCAGGAGAATTGCTTGAACCTGGGAGGTGGAGGTTGCAGTGAGCCAAGTTGCACTACAGCCTGGGAAACAAGAACAAAACTCCATCTCAAAAAAAAAAAATTAAAAATTAAAAACTACACATCCTTATTGTGAAAATAAATTGCATAGTCTGCTCCTCATTGTCCTCTCCCGTGCTCACTATGCAGCCTGCTAATGGTATAACGTGGCTTCCCTACCCTTGCCTCAAAGACAGAATGCATTGACCAGAAGACAGGAATATCCAGCTCCCTTGGCTCCTCTATATCTCACTGCCATTGAATGTAATTTAATCCAGTTAAAAGGATCCATTTCTGGTGAAATTTTCCGTAAGGATGAAGAATGTATGATCAATTTCTGAAGCTAATGTTATCAGATTCCTAATCCCAAGAGGCTCTAGGCAATGATCACTCTACTACAGAAAGGACTTTGATAAGGCTCTGTGGTCATCCAGCACCTTCCGCCTCACTGCTCCCCTCCACAGTGGACTTGTGTGTCAAGTAAGGAAGTACAGCAGATAAGCAAAATGGAAAAAAATTATGAAAGAATTACAAAGGAAGACTAAGCAAAGAGGCAAGCATGTACACGACCATGGGAGGGAGAATATAATGGTTGGATAAGCAGAGGGTAGGTGTCCACTGTGTCAAGTGCTACAAAGGCCATAGGACCTGAGCAAGTAGAAAAGACTTTTAACTATCATCTATTTTCCATATGTAAGTATATGGTGATGAGCAAAAAATATATTATGTATTAAAAGCTAATGGATAGCAATGGAAGAACTACTACCTGAATGAAGATTTTAAGTGGGATTATTTAAATGTACTAGGTAATTTAGAAAATTATTATTTATAATCTTTGAAAGGAAGAATAAAAAGGAGTAAAATTAAGTGCTTTGACTTGCTAAAAGTACAGGTTGCTAATTCACTCAATTATACACAGTTTGGGTTTGGACCTATAAGAACAACAATGTGAAACCAACTCTACAAAATGAAGGGAAAGCCAGATGATCTCTTGAGTGTCTATACAGAGAGTCTTCCCTTTAAGGGATAATAGTTCTGACATAAGAGCACCCATTGATCACAAATGTCAATGGCTGGGGGGAAAGTAATTCTACTTTTCAAAGTTAACTTCTGATTTGAGTCACCAAATACAGTATTCATGAAATACCTGCTTAAAAAAACAAACAATAAAACCCTGCTCTTCTCCTTTGTAGCTTCAAATTTCCCAAAATGCTGTCATTTCAAGTGCAACTAAATACATAAGCCAGAAGACACTTAGTAAATGGTGATGCCTCTGATGGGACCAATGCCGTCCATCCGTTCCATGTCCAGTGACTGAGTTCATGTTCAAATTTCACGTGAAGTTTATATGGGGAGAGTTCTGATTCTCTAAGATCATCTTTATTTAGAGTACAGACAGGGACATGAAAAAGGATTACCTAAACAGTTCCAATTAAACAAGAAAATTGTATAAAGCCATATTGCACTTGCCTAAACAGGTGGCTTAGAGGATCACATTGCCCAGCTTTGATAGCCAAGCAGTGCTAGTGGAATCCTGCTTTGCCAGTTAGTCACCAATAAAGTGGGAAACGCTGTGCCCCTTGTTCCCTGTCTATAGGCTGCAGGCGAACAGGCTGCTCGTTAACAGCAACTGGGGAGTAACCAAGAGAGTATCTGGCAATTTCGATGTTTCCTTTGTGTCCAGACAGGATTCATTTGTTAGGAGTCTCCCCTGTGACCTTAGAATTCACTGAGGAAAACAATACATTTACATTATGAAGGTAGCATTGAAGATTTGAGTTTATTAACAACTTGGAAAGACGCTAATTCTAGACCCAGTAAATACACAGATGGTCCATTTAAGGAGGAAATATCTGCAAAGTCATGTTTCCTCGTGTCTGAGACTACTCAATGACAAGTCAAGTGGTTAGCAATTTCAGTAGTGTTTCTTTAATTTGATTTGAATCCTGTACTCTCAATATTGACTTCTGAGCTTTATCTTGACTTTTTTTTATTGGCACGCCCTTCCCAAGGAGCTGGTTGTCTAGGTAATGAATACTACATGTCATAATAAAATAAAATACTTTTGAAGTAAACAGTCATTAATGCACTGGCTTTGGAAGTTTAACCTTTCTCCTGATGGAGGGAATGGACATGAGGATGCCTCCCCTCTGGAAATTGTCAAAACAGGGTTCAGTGTCAATTCATCCATGTACTTGCTCATCCTTGATGATCTGCAATGAATCTACATTACGAAAATATTTTTAGTAAGCTGGATTTTTTTAAGAAATAAGAAAAGAACACTACATCGTCTCCTGCCAATTGGTATACGGCATGTGTAAATCATTTCTTTACAA
>NW_012106509.1:215117-220406 GCF_000951045.1 Mandrillus leucophaeus | reverse complement strand
GAAAGAATTACAAAGGAAGACTAAGCAAAGAGGCAAGCATGTACACGACCATGGGAGGGAGAATATAATGGTTGGATAAGCAGAGGGTAGGTGTCCACTGTGTCAAGTGCTACAAAGGCCATAGGACCTGAGTAAGTAGAAAAGACTTTTAACTATCATCTATTTTCCATATGTAAGTATATGGTGATGAGCAAGAAATATATTATGTATTAAAAGCTAATGGATAGCAATGGAAGAACTACTACCTGAATGAAGATTTTAAGTGGGATTATTTAAATGTGCTAGGTAATTTAGAAAATTATTATTTATAATCTTTGAAAGGAAGAATAAAAAGGAGTAAAATTAAGTGCTTTGACTTGTTAAAAGTACAGGTTGCTAATTCACTCAATTATACACAGTTTGGGTTTGGACCTATAAGAACATCAATGTGAAACCAACTCTACAAAATGAAGGGAAAGCCAGATGATCTCTTGAGTGTCTATACAGAGAGTCTTCCCTTTAAGGGATAATAGTTCTGACATAAGAGCACCCATTGATCACAAATGTCAATGGCTGGGGGGAAAGTAATTCTACTTTTCAAAGTTAACTTCTGATTTGAGTCACCAAATACAGTATTCATGAAATACCTGCTTAAAAAAACAAACAATAAAACCCTGCTCTTCTCCTTTGTAGCTTCAAATTTCCCAAAATGCTGTCATTTCAAGTGCAACTAAATACATAAGCCAGAAGACACTTAGTAAATGGTGATGCCTCTGATGGGACCAATGCCGTCCATCCGTTCCATGTCCAGTGACTGAGTTCATGTTCAAATTTCACGTGAAGTTTATATGGGGAGAGTTCTGATTCTCTAAGATCATCTTTATTTAGAGTACAGACAGGGACATGAAAAAGGATTACCTAAACAGTTCCAATTAAACAAGAAAATTGTATAAAGCCATATTGCACTTGCCTAAACAGGTGGCTTAGAGGATCACATTGCCCAGCTTTGATAGCCAAGCAGTGCTAGTGGAATCCTGCTTTGCCAGTTAGTCACCAATAAAGTGGGAAACGCTGTGCCCCTTGTTCCCTGTCTATAGGCTGCAGGCGAACAGGCTGCTCGTTAACAGCAACTGGGGAGTAACCAAGAGAGTATCTGGCAATTTCGATGTTTCCTTTGTGTCCAGACAGGATTCATTTGTTAGGAGTCTCCCCTGTGACCTTAGAATTCACTGAGGAAAACAATACATTTACATTATGAAGGTAGCATTGAAGATTTGAGTTTATTAACAACTTGGAAAGACGCTAATTCTAGACCCAGTAAATACACAGATGGTCCATTTAAGGAGGAAATATCTGCAAAGTCATGTTTCCTCGTGTCTGAGACTACTCAATGACAAGTCAAGTGGTTAGCAATTTCAGTAGTGTTTCTTTAATTTGATTTGAATCCTGTACTCTCAATATTGACTTCTGAGCTTTATCTTGACTTTTTTTTATTGGCACGCCCTTCCCAAGGAGCTGGTTGTCTAGGTAATGAATACTACATGTCATAATAAAATAAAATACTTTTGAAGTAAACAGTCATTAATGCACTGGCTTTGGAAGTTTAACCTTTCTCCTGATGGAGGGAATGGACATGAGGATGCCTCCCCTCTGGAAATTGTCAAAACAGGGTTCAGTGTCAATTCATCCATGTACTTGCTCATCCTTGATGATCTGCAATGAATCTACATTACGAAAATATTTTTAGTAAGCTGGATTTTTTTAAGAAATAAGAAAAGAACACTACATCGTCTCCTGCCAATTGGTATACGGCATGTGTAAATCATTTCTTTACAATTCTTTTCATAACTTATAAAATTCACATTCCAAGAATTTCCTGGAAGGATGTAGATTTAGATGGTTATTCCCTTTTCAGTTTCAGCACAGCTTTGAGTCTTGCCCCAACCTGAGACCTGACCCCCTAACCCCCGATTATCAGCAATTCCATCTAGTTCACATAAAGAGTTCTCTCAGTTATTACTCAGTGACAAGCAGTAGCTTGAGAGAGGTGGGAACAGAGAGCAATGTAATAGCTAACCCTTTGTACCTTTTATGGAAAGCAGTGAAACTGAAGAGAGACAAAAGCCATCTTGAAAGAGTGAAAATGACAACAGGACATCCGTGGCTCCTTAGGCTAGCACAGTAGGCTTCCCCATTTGGAGAAATGGGATTTGAAGTCCCAGGAACAAATGAAAGGTAATTGTTTTGAATGCTCAAGCTATTATTTATCTATAAGAATCTACATACACATACCACATGCACACACACACATACATTCACACCTACATGCACACCAGAGAGCTTAGTAAATGAGTGTGCTGTGCCCAAGAAAGGAAAGGGTAGAAACAGCAGGAGCAGGTTCATTGGCAGAGCTGTACAGCAAAAGACAAATATACCCAGCATACAGTATGTGTGCTTGGCTCAAGTCTGTGCAATTAGTACTTCTATTTACAGCAAATCTCTTGTACCAGCAATTTAAAAGTAAATGACAACTAGTTTGAAACGGTTTGATCAGAATGCAAAATTGAACCAAGGTAGATTCTAAAGCAGATTAACTAATTCACTTTTTTTCCCCCTCCTGCTAATTGCTGAGTACATGGGCTCGTTCCTGGCATTGATTTGCTGGCTTCTAATTCAGGGTATGGGTTTAAAATATTAATCCACAAACTTCTCATTTTCTTTATTGGTTAATACAACTCATGACAAATTGTACTGCATAAATTCTTAATCTTAATGCTTCCATCTGATTTTTTTTCTGATTCTTTCATCTATTTCATATATTTGTCCTTATCATTCCCCTCACAGGCTATATTTTTATTTTTTCCTCTACTAAATTTTCTTAGAGCAACATTAGTCAGAAAAATGAGAATATGAGTAACAGAGATTAATAGATACCACTCAGAGGCCAGGGGCTCAGCACAATGAAAGCTCTGTGCCGAAGAATGGAGGCACATTGGAAAGAAAAAGAGATAGGTGCCCAGAGGTTGATGTGGGCTGAGTCCTTCTTTTCTGTGAACGTTTCCAAATACCTTATTTGGCAAGCACTGAGTCTTGCATTAGTCAATCCATTTTCTTTTGGGGTTTGCAACTAATCTAATTTTCCAAAGATGCCAATTTGCCTGTTTGTTGAAGAGAACAATATTGGTGTTATATAGAGGGTAGTTGACCCAAGAAGAAACATAATGCCTGATCTTGAAGCGATTCTTTACAGATAAGGAGATGAACTACACTCTACTCTGTAGAATGACTCACAAAGATGATTGTTCCAGCAGCTAGTGCCATGAAAACCTCTGTATTCCAAAGCCTACTTGGAATTATTGAGAAGCTATTGTTCCTCAAAGAGCCTACTGTTTTCATTACAATGTCATTTACATTACATCAGAAAAAACTAAAATTCACCTTTGCCAAAAGGAAAGGCAAAATCATTACAGGAAGTTATACTTTCTTATTTCTAAAACAAAAATTGCCCATATGGAGAATCAACCAAAATAAAAATTTCTTGGGAAAAAATGTCAACCATTTAAAAGATACATTCGATGTTAACATAACACATGTATTTTTAAAATGATACCTTTTTTTCACAACAATTTTCCTAATTATTCACACCACTTACAATTCAGAAAAATAAACTCAGAGGTGTTTTGAGAAATAAAGAGGGGAGGGAACTTTTTTTTAAAAGACCACCTGTGTGTGAAGTGCTTCACTCAGATCATTTCACTAGACCCTCAGAACAACCCTGTAGGGTCCACAGGATTTTCTAACAGGTAAAATACTGAGGCAGAGAAGGACTAAATAAATCATCCTGGATCACACCGATAGTAAGCTGTATATTAAGGGAACATCTGCCCTGAACCATCATAACCTTTCTAGCACAATACATTATATGCTAAGGTTCTTTCTTCTTTTCTGTTCCAAAAGAAAATGTTTTATAGCACAATGACTAGAGAACCCTTTAGGAATATATCAATTTAGTAAAGGTATTCTTATGTATAAATCAAATTCGTTTTTAAGAGAATCAAGGATATTTTCTTCTGCTATAAAGTCGTTAAGAACTAATTTTAGTATTTTGTTTAAATTAATATATGTTCTTCTATTTAAGGGGCGTGTCCTAATTTGTATTTCAGTATAACAAATTCAAGCACAGAACATCATAGTTATGAACAATTCTTCATAGGTAAACACAAACCACACCAGTGACCTACCAGAAGTAGGTAATATTATTCAAGGTGTTTTTCCAGCAGTGGTGATGAATTGGCACCGATTCATTCTTTCTTCTTTCTTTCCCCAGTTCCCTTGGGGAAAATTCTATGTATTTGCATTTGCCAGAAAGTCTATTTAAGATTGAGAGCATAAAAAGTGTGCCAAGTGAACCAGCCCACAAGGGAATTACACCTATGACTTGGCCTCATTCATATCATGCTCAAATCAACTGAGTTAAGCAGCTGTATTTTCTTAAGTACAAGAACATATTTATTTGGTAAATATGGGAGTTTCAACTTCTCCAAGCCCCTCAGAGACCATTAAGTGGACTTCCGCATTCACTTGTTCAATGGATTCTGATTAAATACTTAAATGGAGACAGTCTCGTACTTAGTGATTTGAGAGCTTAGTGATTTGCATCAAGCAGTACAAGATGTGACTCCTGGTCACCAGTAGTTACAAGTTAGTTGATTAAGGGAACAATATGTACAAAAGTATAGCCTTATGTAATAGTTAAGCCTGGAACTGGATTCAGAGAAACCTGGCCTTGTATCCTGGTTCTGACACTTACTGGCTATAGGATATCTATCACACGACTTCTTCTTTGAGGCTCTACTTCCCTACATGTAAAACAGAAAGAATCTCAGAGGTAGTCTTGAGACCTAGATGAGAGCCTATTCTTAAAGTTCTTCACATAGTGACTCACACATATTGAGCACCCAGTATATTGTAGCCACTGTGTGAAAGATGGGAGAGATGAGAATCAAAATTTTCTAATCTCCTAAGATTACTCAGTTTGTCCAGAACTGTAACTCTGCCCGAGACAAAACTATCCATATTATTTTCGATCACTGCTAATTGGCATCATCATCTCTAAAGCAATCTGTGTAAACTAGTGCCTATACTTCTCCATCCACTAGATTTCAACATCTCGATACTATTTCTTGTCACTGAATTTGCAGAACACCTTTACCTCCCCTCTGAGCCATTTTCTCAGGTACTCTCCAACTAAAGCTTTTGATTCCTGGGCTGGGCCAGTCCCACCTTAGTAATCCCCTGACTTGGCATATT
>NW_012106509.1:177498-213847 GCF_000951045.1 Mandrillus leucophaeus | reverse complement strand
CAGAAAAAACTAAAATTCACCTTTGCCAAAAGGAAAGGCAAAATCATTACAGGAAGTTATACTTTCTTATTTCTAAAACAAAAATTGCCCATATGGAGAATCAACCAAAATAAAAATTTCTTGGGAAAAAATGTCAACCATTTAAAAGATACATTCGATGTTAACATAACACATGTATTTTTAAAATGATACCTTTTTTTCACAACAATTTTCCTAATTATTCACACCACTTACAATTCAGAAAAATAAACTCAGAGGTGTTTTGAGAAATAAAGAGGGGAGGGAACTTTTTTTTAAAAGACCACCTGTGTGTGAAGTGCTTCACTCAGATCATTTCACTAGACCCTCAGAACAACCCTGTAGGGTCCACAGGATTTTCTAACAGGTAAAATACTGAGGCAGAGAAGGACTAAATAAATCATCCTGGATCACACCGATAGTAAGCTGTATATTAAGGGAACATCTGCCCTGAACCATCATAACCTTTCTAGCACAATACATTATATGCTAAGGTTCTTTCTTCTTTTCTGTTCCAAAAGAAAATGTTTTATAGCACAATGACTAGAGAACCCTTTAGGAATATATCAATTTAGTAAAGGTATTCTTATGTATAAATCAAATTCGTTTTTAAGAGAATCAAGGATATTTTCTTCTGCTATAAAGTCGTTAAGAACTAATTTTAGTATTTTGTTTAAATTAATATATGTTCTTCTATTTAAGGGGCGTGTCCTAATTTGTATTTCAGTATAACAAATTCAAGCACAGAACATCATAGTTATGAACAATTCTTCATAGGTAAACACAAACCACACCAGTGACCTACCAGAAGTAGGTAATATTATTCAAGGTGTTTTTCCAGCAGTGGTGATGAATTGGCACCGATTCATTCTTTCTTCTTTCTTTCCCCAGTTCCCTTGGGGAAAATTCTATGTATTTGCATTTGCCAGAAAGTCTATTTAAGATTGAGAGCATAAAAAGTGTGCCAAGTGAACCAGCCCACAAGGGAATTACACCTATGACTTGGCCTCATTCATATCATGCTCAAATCAACTGAGTTAAGCAGCTGTATTTTCTTAAGTACAAGAACATATTTATTTGGTAAATATGGGAGTTTCAACTTCTCCAAGCCCCTCAGAGACCATTAAGTGGACTTCCGCATTCACTTGTTCAATGGATTCTGATTAAATACTTAAATGGAGACAGTCTCGTACTTAGTGATTTGAGAGCTTAGTGATTTGCATCAAGCAGTACAAGATGTGACTCCTGGTCACCAGTAGTTACAAGTTAGTTGATTAAGGGAACAATATGTACAAAAGTATAGCCTTATGTAATAGTTAAGCCTGGAACTGGATTCAGAGAAACCTGGCCTTGTATCCTGGTTCTGACACTTACTGGCTATAGGATATCTATCACACGACTTCTTCTTTGAGGCTCTACTTCCCTACATGTAAAACAGAAAGAATCTCAGAGGTAGTCTTGAGACCTAGATGAGAGCCTATTCTTAAAGTTCTTCACATAGTGACTCACACATATTGAGCACCCAGTATATTGTAGCCACTGTGTGAAAGATGGGAGAGATGAGAATCAAAATTTTCTAATCTCCTAAGATTACTCAGTTTGTCCAGAACTGTAACTCTGCCCAAGACAAAACTATCCATATTATTTTCGATCACTGCTAATTGGCATCATCATCTCTAAAGCAATCTGTGTAAACTAGTGCCTATACTTCTCCATCCACTAGATTTCAACATCTCGATACTATTTCTTGTCACTGAATTTGCAGAACACCTTTACCTCCCCTCTGAGCCATTTTCTCAGGTACTCTCCAACTAAAGCTTTTGATTCCTGGGCTGGGCCAGTCCCACCTTAGTAATCCCCTGACTTGGCATATTTCTTTGCAGTTTCTCATTCATCCAATCAGTCCTCCATGTAACTGTCCTCAGCAGTCTCACTAGACACAGTGCTAGTCAAGTCCTGACAGCGTTCATTGGACTTTCTAGGCATTGGCTGTACAATACTTGTTAAATTGTCAACAGTTATATAAAAATTCCTTTCTTTGCATTTCCGCTTCCAGTAGTACTCTGAATATTTGCCATTTGACATATCACATAGAGGTCAAACTTCACAATCATCTCACCTGTCCTGTACTTTTCCCCCTCAGTGTTTTCAGTTGTTCTTTTCTGTGCCTCCTGTACTCTGCCTATCTTGCAAAGCTCTACTTCAATGCATCCTCCTATCTCAAGCCTCTTATGATGCCCTCTGCCCGAGATAAGCTCTTCCTCATGTTCCAATTACACTTCATTTGTAGTTTCATACAATGTTCACTGTGGTATACCTTGTATTACAGTTATGTGTACTACATGCCTTTCCTCCAACTCTAAAACAAGCCGCCTACCCTGAAGATAGTCATAGCACATTATACCTCACTTCATCTTACAAAACTCTAGAGCAATAACTTGTTCAACCTGCATGGTCCAATCCTCTTACTCCTTTATTCACTGTTAACACTTGGGCTCTATGTAATAAGGTTCTATATATGATCTCCAAACTCCTAAATTGTATTGCAATTTCAGTTTCTAGTTTTACTTGGCCTCTCTGCAGCAGTTGGCAGTATTCCCTACTCCTTTCTTTCTTTAAATCTCTCTTCTATTGGCTTCTATAACACCACTCCTTCCTAGCTTTACCTCCTAGAACTTTCCTTCCTCTTGATTTATTTCAGAGGTGTCTTTTTTACCTACCCTTAAAATATTGGTATTCCCATGTTTCCCTTATCAATCATGTCCCATTTTCATTCTACATGCAATCTTATGGACTCAAAAAATGTGATCCAAATCCATCAAATTCTTCCCCAAATCCCATCACTCAAGCTAAAAACCTGTAAATAATTTTTAGTCCATTTTGGCTGCTATAACAAAATATAATAAATGAGGTAGCTTAAAAACAACAAAAATTTATTCTTCACAGTTCTGTAGACTGGGAAGTCTACAATCAAGAGGCCAACAGATTCCATGTCTGGTGAGGGTCTATTCCCTGGTTCACAGATGGCTCCTTCTTGCTGTGTTCTCACATGATGGAAGGAACAGGGAGCTCCCTGGGACCTCTTTTATATGGACAGTGATCTCATTCATGAGGGATATAATCACCTTTCCAAAACCTCGCTTCACGATAACATCATTTTGGGGGTTAGGATTTTAAATTATGAATTTGGGAGGGACATAAACATTCAGGCCACTGCAGTCACCTTAGAGGTACCCCCAATCCTACACCAGCTATCAATCTATTGCCTCTGAGCTCCAAACCTACCCTTCATCGCCTGCTGATGATCCTGGAGCTGGACCTTACAAATATTTCTCCTCTGCCAGCCAGCCCAAAGTGAAGCTTTGTCAGTGAAAGTAAGTGGAGAGACTCTGAAGAAGGAAGGGGATTCTCTTCTTGGTTCCAGTTTTCTTTTCTTTCTCTCTTCTTGTCCTGTGGTACTTGTCCAGCGTAAAGGACACACAGTGGTGCTCATTCCTACACAGTGGTGCTCATTCCTAGAGGGTTTCAGCAGCCTCCCCATGGACGGTTTCCCAGACAGTGCTACTGGTGCCACAGCTAGCTTCCCAGACAGATGGGTTGGAAAGTGGCTTCCTGGCAAGTTCAGCAGTACCCCTACAGAAAGCCTCCCAACAAATTCCGCAAGAACCCAGAGGCCAGCTTAATGGCAGATGTGGTCAGCATCCTAGCAGGTGGTTTCCTACTTGCCAGCCTCAGGCTACAACACCTCAGCAAACTTCTTCACCATCCAGTGGATACAGAAACATTCTCCCTATCAAGATCTGAATCTCAGTCTTGGGGGTGGGAGTTTTCCAAATGTATTCCTTCCTTGAGTGTTCCATCTCATCCTCAGGGGCAATGGCTCCTTCTCATGACTTCTATGCCTGTATTCTTTTAGCTCTCTTTAACTCTTAGTACTCAATCCTGTGCAACTGATAAATATGATTGTATTATTAAACTTTCCCTGTTTAATCACTGTGCAGTTTCTGTCTCCTGACTAGGCCCTAACTGATACCCTTCTCCTTTTGAATTTCACCTCCTGAGCATCTCTCATGTCCAACAACTTTGCCCCAGTCCCACAGTTCCTGCCTGAGTTCAGACTCCTGTCATTCTTAGTTTGACTTTTGGTATAAACCTCCTAACCAATTGCCTATTTCCAGATTAGGTGTTTACTAGTACTTCCTCCTTAACGCACCACATAAATCATTCTATAATGTGCAATGGGTATGAATTTTGATCCACTAACTTGGGGATGGATGAAAAGTCAAATCATTTTTTCTAAAGCCTAATTAAATATAACTCTGAGCAGAAATTTTTATTCTTGGTTATTACTGAGTTTTTTCTAGTCTCCCCAACTCTCTTTCTCCAGGATTATATGACGGTCCCAAAAGGTTTATGTCAATTAAAACACTGTCTCTTGAATATGGACAGTGATCTCATTCATGAGGGATATAATCACCTTTCCAAAACCTCGCTTCACGATAACATCATTTTGGGGGTTAGGATTTCAAATTATGAACTGTTGGTGGCACAGTGAGTTCTCCCTAAGCATAGGTACCTTTGCTGAGGCTGGTAGACCCAGAAGCATGAGCTCAGCCTAAATGGTGCCAGCTTCCTGGGGCACTGCAATAGTCCCCCTTATCCAAGGTTTTGGTTTTTGCAGTTCCAGTTACCTGCAGTCAAGTGTGGTCTGAAAATATTACATGACTACTCTTGCCCTTTGAGGCCATCATTCAGTAAAATAAGGTTGACTTGAATGCAGGTACTGTGATACCATGACAGTGAATCTACACCCAAGATGGCTACGAAGTGACTAATGGCAATCCGGGCAGGACAGACCAGGGTGGAGCAAGATTTCATCATTGGTACTCAGAATGGTGTGCAATTTAAAACTTAACAGCTGTTTATTTCTGAAAATTTCCATTTATGTCACAATACCTACGTCATTCAGCTCACTTCCTCTCAACATGTGAGCATTTTATCACCTCGCACAGTCACGAGAAGAAAAATGGTTAAGTATAGTACAACAAGATATTTTGAGAGAGAAAGACCACATGCACACAATTTTTATTACATTATATCACTATAATTCTTCCATTTTATTAGTTCCTGTTGTTTATCTCTTACTGTACCTAATTTATAAATTAAACTTTATCGTAGAAAAAAAAAACATAGTGTAGACAGGGTTTGGCACTATCCATGGTTTCAGACACCCACTGGGGGCCTTGGAACTTATCCCCTACAGATAAGTGGGGGACTACTGTATAAGGGAATGGAGTGAGGTCTGCATGTATCCTAAAGACTTCCACTCCCTTGCTAGGTTGGAAAATCTTTTACCTCTCCTCTCCCCTTCCCTTAACAATATGAGGGCTCCCTCAGAAAGATTTGTTTCTTCTGGCAACTCCGCTTTTAAATGTTAGGACTCCAAACTCCCTTAGGCAAAGAAACACAAAATTCTGACCACCTTCTAGAAATGGAGAAAGGGAGAAAAATGCATAGAGCACAAAACAGAAATTCCTACCTCATACAGGGTTAGAATCTCTAGTCTGAAAAAATCTTCAGCCCTTTATGTTCCTGGCCACAACATTTTGAATATTTGTCATATGCTCTTAATTCCCTTCTTTTACTTTTCCACCAGTTTTGGTGGAAAAACTCTCCATAAAGTGTTTAGGTTTTAGAGACATAATCTCTCTGGTTTTGGGGACTCTGTTTCGTGCTACAACTCTAAGCCAGTGAGCACAGAGCCAGGAGTCTGAATTTGGCAACATGAGGCAGGCAAGTCGTAGAGAAAGAGAACTGCAAGAAGAAAAAAAGAAACAACATCAGCTAATATCGCAAACTATCAGGTTGATGCAAAAGTAATTGCAGTTTTGTCACTGAACGTAATCGCAAAAACTGCAATTACTTTTGCACCAATGTGATATTATCCAGTCAGATGTTCAATATACTATCTCTCCACAAATGCACATTCAATTTGTCACTCCCCTGCTTCTCACCTTTGATTTTTTCTCAGTTTTCCCTAGAACAAAATGTAACTTCCTTGCATCCAAGCAAGGTCCTTCACAAAGTGGGTCCCGATGGCTTCTCCAGACTCACTCCCTCCACAGTCTCTGTTATAGGCACACCGCAGTTCTTGCCACTTTCTTCTCTCTTGCCATGTACTTTTTGCTGTCTCATCTTGGAAATACCTAGATGTGTCTTTCAAAACTCAGTTCAAGTGACAACTCTGCCAGGAAACCTTCAGGCATGCTCCCCAGTGAAGGAGTGCATATCCCATGCCTGCCACAGCTGTAGTCTCTGCATTGTGTTTTATTATAATTTGGGTTTTACGTTCCTATTCATCTTTCTTTTCCATTTTCCCTTCTATATTATGAGTTACTTGAAGGACAGGGACAGTATTTCTCATCTCTACATCCCAGAGCTAAGAACTGCAGATTGTTCTGGAGTATTTCCATGTTTATTTAAACCATTTTACTAATTCCTTTAAATGGCTTCAAATAAATCTGATAACAAGAGTGCCTAGAAAGATACATTGTTACCTGAGATGCCAGAAAGGAGTTGCCAGTCTTTCACCTTTCTAAGATCATAGTAAACTCATCTTTAATTTCTGCTATAAAGAAGGACCATTTAATTACTTCATCTTTTAAATGCTACTTATAACATCTGCTGGGATGTACTTTTTGGAATTTCCTAAATATGGAAAAGCATAGAATTTCTCTTTCTCTGCATTTTTGGAAATCAAGTGTGTGTTTTGGAATATGATACTTTAAGAGGACATGGCTCTCTGATGACCAATAAGTGATGTTGCTGATGATTGGCATTTTTAGGCTTCCAGAATCTGAATTATTGGTTTTCAGAGGAAGAGATATTATTTTTCCCTTAAAATTTAGATGTTAATATTTTTGCATTGTTTGTGGGGTTTTTTTGGCAGCTTCAAGAAATGCCATGTGGACCAATGAAATGAGGTGTGTTCTTAAGGGCCAAAAAATAGCTAACAATTCATAAGATGTTAGTGTAGAAAATGTAAGTCACTTAAAAAGAAAAAATAACAGCTACAGCTATTGGTTAACTTAGCTTGTGCCAAGAATATGGTAAATGGTTCAATCCTCAGTTATCCAAAAGTGAGGTTATCCAAGTGCATTTCATTTTGCATTCAGCCAAATTTTCTTTCATTATTATTATGTAAACTGCTTTGCCATTTTTGCAAAACAATCGTTCCACTGGTTCAAAACTTGACTGTCCTACTTTCTAGCTGTGCAATCATAGCAAATCACTTAAGCACTCAGCTTTTTCATCTGTAAAATGGAGACAATAATAGTACCTACATAAGACAATTGTGGTGACAATTTAATAAATAATTTCACTCAAAAAATATGTATTGATTGCCTCTGCATACCAGACACAGTTCTAAGTACTTGGGCTACAACAGTGAATAAAACAGGCAAAAAGCACTGTCCTCATATGCCTTATACTGTATTAAAATGCTTAGAACAGCATCTTGCACATGAAGCATGTAAGAAGTAATTATCACTATGAGTAGTATTATTAATACTGTGTCCAGAAATACGTGCTGACTGGTAAGTGTGCAAGTACCTTAAACAATTAACTAGGAAATCCAGTCACTTCTTTGTAGCCTGCCCCACCCACGGCTGCTGGATGAGAGGTTCGCAGACCACAAGACCAAGACAAGTCCTGGGGTGAGGGGAGGGGAAGAGCGGTGCCAGGGAAGGTTTCATTCACCTGGAGATGCTAATATTGGCACTAGCAATTGAGTATCAGGGAATGCTTTCTTCCCTTTCACAAAATCCTAAGAAAGAAAGGATGGAAACATAAAAAAATTCAGCTCAGGACACAGAGACTGAAGCAATCCTGAGAGATTCTATTGTGCCCACAGCACTCCCAGGGATGTTCTAAAGACAGTGCAAAACGTGGTACACGAACCTGAAAGGCAGTGTCGGGGAGGGGTGTGGAGGCTTTGGGACTAAATAGATTTGCCCTAATCCTCCGTTTCCTCCGGAGTTTGATACCAATGTGAAGACCCGTAAGTGTTTTTTCACAGGAGATGACTTATCACAGTAGCCTGCAGTTTGCTTGCTACTTTCCAAGCTTTCTGGTGATTTCGCCAGTATTTTCTTATTCCCTTCACAGCTTTTATCAGTATCTTCCTTCTCCCCAGTGTTTGCTTTACTGACTCTCCCCTACATCTTCCATTATTTCTTAATAGATCATTATTTTAGAGAATCTTGAAGTGATTTAGTAAAACTCCCCTAAACCAGTTTGAAGAAAGGCACAGTAAGAAAAGCATAAGCTGGCCGGGTGCAGTGGCTCACACCTGTAATCCCAGCACTTTGGGAGGCTGAGGCAGGTGAATCACCTGAGGTCAGGAGTTCGACCTGGCCAATATGGCGAAACTCTGCCTCTACTAAAAGTACAAAAATTGGCCAGGTATGGTGGCGAGCACCTGTAATTCCAGCTACCCAGGAGACTGAGGCTGGAGAATTGCTTGAACCCGGGAGGTGGAGGTTGCAGTGAGCCAAAATTGCGTGCCACTGCACTCCAGCCTGGGCAACAAAGCAAGACTCTATCTCAAAAAAAAAAAAAAAAAAAAAAAAAAAGAAAGAAAGAAAGAAAAAAAGAAGAAAAGCATAAGCAATGGTGGTCTTTTAGATTGAACTTCACTGCACCAGCAAGGCTTTGACATTATTTGATGAACTTTCATTTCTACCCTTCACACTATCATGGAGGAATCTCAGTGCTCTCAAAGTCCTTATCACATGAAGTAAGATGGATGAGGCCACTAGCCATGCACGGTGCCTATGCATAATTCATCAAGTCCTTGGCTGGCCCTTTAAAGAAGTGAGAGTCCCCCAAATAAGGCTAGGTGTCCCTCAGGAGTGCAATTCAAAGGACTCCCCAGTGATTCCAGAGGTCTGCATGTCCTTGTGCCTTATATTCTTGCAAACCTTAGTCCCACTTCAAGATGTAAGCCCCTCTAGTCATCTGCCACCCCAGCACACGTACCGCAAAATATTCTTCGCTGCTTCTCCACTAACCCAACTTTCCATTGCTCTTCTCCCTCCCATGCTTTCAATGGGTGGCCCCTTGGGACACCCCTCAATGGTTAACAAACTTTACCAACTTCCTCACTAAACACTCCTTCTT
Source organism: Mandrillus leucophaeus (assembly GCF_000951045.1). Taxonomy (NCBI): domain Eukaryota; kingdom Metazoa; phylum Chordata; class Mammalia; order Primates; family Cercopithecidae; genus Mandrillus; species Mandrillus leucophaeus. The sequence goes on along the minus strand of NW_012106509.1, from coordinate 204,649 downwards.
ACTCCTGGCCTGCCCAAAAAACCAGCTTTCTAGCCAGCTGCAGAGGTGCACACATGTAGTCTCAGCTACTTGGAAGGCTGAAGCAGGAGGACTCCTTGAGCCCAAAAGTTCAAGGCTACGGTGAGCTATGATCACACCACTGCACTCCAGCCTGGGCAACAGAGTGAGGCCCTCTCTCTTAAAAAAAAGAAAACCGAAAAGAAGAACAGAGTTTTCCCCATACACCCTCTCATCCTGAGCTGGGAGGTGCTGTCAGTGTCCTTGGGAACCTCCCCTGCTCTTGTGATACCGGTGACATTTTGCTACCTCTTCTGGTTTCTATCATTTACCAACCTCCCATTACTTCTCCCTTTTCACCAAAGTCTTGGGCATTCTGTCTCCATCCACACTCAGAAACACATCCTTAGGAAAATTCAGTACCCGCAAGAGCAAGTCATCCAACATTTGCATCCAGTCATCAGTCACTCAGATCCTTTTTTCAATTACAAATGTGGTCATAGGATAACCCGCACCTCCCCAGTCATAGCACTTACCACACCATTGGCTCTCTCCCCAGTTAAAGTGTAAGCTCCATGAAAACAGGGATTTTTGTCTGATTTATTTACCGCTGCAGTCTTAACCCTTACCACAGAGTCTGACACACAGCAAACTTTAAGTATTTGCCAAATGAATAAATGATGTCCTGTGCTTGCCTCAATGAACAAAATGACTTCCCAAAGGAAAACACGGTTTGAGAAATATATGAAATCCACAGGCCTTGAGCTAATTTGCATTCAGTAATGTGGCAGAGGTGGGTGCCAAGACACCCATGTATTACTTGTTCTTGTAACAGTTAAGCAGTGGCCAAAAAGATCAGAAGAGCATTTGTTCACTGAACAGGACCATTGCTGGACTAATGAAAATCTTGTCTCAAAGGGAATTTCCAATGGCGCTTTCCTGATGATGTTTGTGGCCATTCATTCTTAGGGTGGTATTAATGACTTCTCTAGTTAGATGTTCTAAGAAATAGAGCATTTTCTCAACCATAGGCCTTAAGTCTTATAACCAGGCTTTTGAATTTCAATGTAAAAATAGTCCCACAAATTTCTATAAAAGTACATAGGGATTTTAATCAAAATAAAGTCAAGCAATAACAGCTACCATTTAATGAGCATTTATTATGTGTCATGCTCTGTGCTCAGTTCCTTTCCTGCATAATCTTCCTCTAATGCAGAAGGCTTCAGAATTCCATGAAAAACGACAGGCATCTAAAAGGGAAAACTTGATTACAAAATGCAGGCATTGCACTGGCTCTGAAAAACAGTGGGCATACGGGAGGAATTATTAAGGTAATAAGCTTTAGAGACACACAATCATAAAAATGTAAATGTACCAGTTAAGTCAATTTTCCCCCTCAGATCAAAACTGTAGTCTCTGTATGTTGGGAGCACAGAACCTTGAAGAGCTCTTGGGAAATGTCAGGGCAGGCTTAACAACTTTATCCACTGATGCGCCTCTAACGGAGATTTCTCTGCAGCATTGGAAGCGTTCCCAACCCGCTTTAGAGCACTAGCTAAATCCGGAGTGACTGACATGGTATTATAGCATTATTGTTATTATCAAACAGATGTTCAGAAAGTAAAATAATAAAAAGCAAAAATGAAATATAAATCACAAACGATTTATAAATATCCCAGCAGGAAAAAAAAAAGAAATCAAACTTTACAAGTATTTTCTAAGTAAAAATCTCAAAAACTTAAAGATGAAGTAATTCCATGATTATTTATGCACCAAACCAGTGCCACCAACCCATACAGTATTAACCATGAAACAATTATGATGATACCTAAAAGGGATGAACAAAAAAATTTACTTCATCAAGTAAAGACCAATTATTATCACAATTAAATACTAACCTATATATTCAATGGATCAAAGTATGATGTGAAAAGTGAAAACAAAACACATTTCACCAATTGTAGTAATAAAAGGAAATACGAGTTATTTTTAAAACTCAAAGTAAGCACATCTAGTAATTATGATTGCTAACTGAAGTGAAAAACATTAATAGTGATTAGAAAAAAATCACAGCCCACCAAAGAGATCACCTAAGTTTTAGATTTAGATGATAATAAATATAAGAGTTTAATTAGTTGTGAATTAGTTCAGGTGCCCTTTAAGCTATTTGTACTTACATGACGTGAATCATGCCTGACTTGGCTGGCTGTATTTGTTTCAAACTATGATTTAGTCTGGGTACACATTAACTTCCTTAGCATAGTGTGAGCCCCGGCCCAGTGAATGTCTGTCTGTACAATCTTGGTTAGGTTTTTTAGAAGAAAATTCGTTAAAAGAATAGTAAAAAAAGCATAGAGACTTTTGAAACCTGTTTTGCTTTCATGCTTCTCTAAAATTTCTTTGGGAACAACGGCTGTTTCTTGCCAATAATTGGAATAGAAGGGAAATATCCTCTGTTCACCTTACTGAGTTTGCCTCTTCAGGGCATGTTTTTGCACAGAGAAATCTCTTACTATAGCAATTGGAGCCTCATGCCTTAGGAGAGATGTCAATAGAGTTTTTCTTTAAAGGTCCAGATGGTTAATATTTTAGGCTTTGTGGACCAAGAAGCAAAATCAAGGATAGTACATAGACACTTAAATAAAAAGAGAGAAAATATATTTTAACAAAATTTTTATTGGTAAAATTCAAAATACAGTGATTATAACAATTGGGTACAATTATTTTGGAATACAGGTCTACTAATTAAAAGAATGAAATTCACTTAATCAAGAGTTTCAAGTTAGAGTTCTCACTGGGCCCATTGGTTCACGCCTGTAGCCCCAGCACTTTGTGGGGCCAAGTTGGGTGGATGGCTTGAGCCCAGGAGTTTGAGACCAGCCTCAGAAACACGACAAAACTTTATCTCTACTAAAAATAGAAAAATTAGCTGGGTGTGGGAGCACACACCTATAGTCCCAGCTATTCTGGAGGCTGAGTTGGGAGGATCACTTGAGCACCAAGAGGTCAGGGCTACAGTGAGCCATGATCACACCACTGCACAACAGCCTAGATGACAGAGTGAAACCCTGTCAAAAAAAAAAAAAAAAAAAAAAAGTTAGAGCTCCCTGTCATCAAATAAATTGCAAATGTTTATTTGTAAAAATTATTCTTAGCTCATGGGCCATACAAAATAAGATGGCCAGATTTGACCTGAAGATCATAGTTTGATAACTAAGAGAATTCTTAACTGTGCCATGAAAGATTAAAAGGCGTAAGAAAGCAAAGACCAGCAACAGTAGAAACTGTAACTTACATTTTTTTCTGAAATATATTTAAGTGCTTCTTTATTGCACACTTCATTTTACTTGACCTTCTCTGATTGGCCAAAGGTAACCATTTGCCTTGGGAGTAGATTAGAATTCTTAAGCAGAAATGAAAATGGGGAGAAACAATCAGTGTTTAGTGACTACTACCAAAATAAAAATGTTCAGTTCATAGTAAGACCAGAGTATTGAAGTCAAGCATAGCTGAGAGAATTAAGCTTTAAAAAATACATATTTAAATTTCTATATATATCTCAAGAGCCAGATTTGACTGGCTGCTACCTTCAGTTTCACCCATATGAAGAGCCAGGTTTCACTGACTGCTACCTTCGGTTTTACTCAGCCAAAGAAAGAGAGTTCAGGATATGTCTAAAGAGAAGTTCCTGCTATGTGGTGTATTAGTCAGTGATTACCACATTAATGCTGAATAACAAACTACCTCAAATCTCAGTGGTTTACATCAATGAAAATGTCCTCTCATGTTGCAGTCTGTAAATCAGCTGTAGTTTGACTGATCTGGCCTGGCCTTTGCTAGGTGACTGCTTCAGGCTGAGGCCCAGTTGGGCCATGTTCTAGGTTGAACGTCCATTCAAGTTTGTTTGTATTTGCTCACTCTGGGTCACAAGCTAAGAGGGGAGCAGCAAGGTATTGCATGTTCTTCTGATGGTGGATCACCAGAATGCAAGAGGCCAGTCACATTGCACAAGTATAGTTAAAGTTTCTGCTCATGTTATATCCACTAATATTCCATTACCACAGCAAATCATATAGTCAAGCCCTGTATCAGTGGTAGAGGGGAAGTGCACTCTGCCCTCAATGGGGTAGGAGAAAAGGGACATTTACTGCACTATAATTCAAACTATCTCCACAGGAGAGAAGAAAAACTCTGTGCTTCGAGTCCTTTAAATAATGGAAGAGGGGATGAAAGAGAAAAATGAAGGGGAACCATCAGGCACACCCTGCATGCCTTGCCATTGCCGCTATGTCACTCAGGAAAGCATCTGGCCATAGGAGGGACAGGGCCTGAGAGCAGGATGCCTGAGAAGAAGTATTCAATGCTCAATTCTCTTTCCTAAGATTCTAAATTATGAAAATAAGCCATGGCAGATCCACATGGCTTCATCCAATTTCCAGAGAAGGAAAAAGGCAGCAGACCTCTAAAATAGTTACTGCAGAGGTGGAGATAACCTTAGCCCAATCGCCCTGTGGCTGGATCAGAGAGCCAAATGGGAATGATGGTTTGGGGTCTGTGATGGGATTAAAACCAGACTTTCCAACCCTACCCTCTTGGGGTCAGATTTGTACCTCAGAGAAGTAGTAGCTCTATACATGAATCTATGGGCTGGCAGTCGGGGGCAATGAAAGCAGAGAAAACTGGGAATTTTCCCCCTGCATCTTGAAGAAGCACAATGTCTCAGGAAAGATCAAAACCAGTACCAGTGGCAGTGACACTTACAAGAGGTGTAGCCTCAGTCTATCATCTCAGATAAGGTTTGTGGCTGAGGATCTTGCCTCATTTCCTGAGCATCGGCAGTGGCCCCAGGTATCTGTACTGGCAGTTCAGCTGCCCTTGCTTTCAAGTGTAGTCGCTTTCATCATTAATGGGAATACCTGGAACTAATCCAGACACAATTATGAAGCAATGGAGCTTCTACAAGTTATTTCATAAGGATATTTTCTCTATAGGCAATATAGAAACTTGAGATAGAACTGCCTTGTCTTCAAACCCAACAAACAGAGCAGGGCTTCTGCGACAGGAAGAGAAGAGGAAGGCCTTTAAAGTCTTTGTTATTCTCTTTCTCCTCTGATAAAGAGAAGAACGGAACTCATCGTATTTTCTTATTTATGTAAATGACAGAATAAATCTCTATTTTGTTTCTGGAGAGTATGAGTTAACAGTATTGTAATTATTGTGATTATGGCCAATCTTGGTTCGTAGCTCTTAACATCTTTCAGATAATAATGATCAAGAATTGTTTAACGGGTGCAGCAGAGGATAGTTTATGAAGGATGAACTTTCTATTAATTGACTTTAATTCTTTTGCATCTCAATTTTACATTTTCCAGAGGAATAACTGGAAGCATTCATTAAGAATATCCAGGAAAGAAGACTTCCTCTAATCTTCTTCTCCTCCAATAAACATGAGAATTTGCTGACCAGAAACAACAACTTTCTCTATGATGTGCTGTTAAAGAACAAGACGGAAGAGAAAGAAGGGAGGATTCATTAAAATGGAAAGAAAGAAGAGAAAAGGAAAGGAAAGGAAAGGAGAGGAGAGGAGAGGAGAAGAGAAAGAAATAGACTCCACAGCCTGCTTCAAATGTTCTGAAACAAAGAAGGGAAGACCGTACAGCAGAAGTACATTGTCTAGGTTCAGACTGCAGATCCCCCCACCAATTTATTAGCTGTGTGTCATTTGGCATTATGTAAGTCCCCTAAACCTCAACTCTTTATCTGTAAAATGAGAATAATGATTCCCGCTTCCTATGGCTATATGATTAAAAGACCTAATGAATATAAAGCACTTTCCACAGTATATGCCAACAGTACTCTGTAAACCTTAAGTGCTATGACTGTGGTAGATAAACAGAACAAACAGTTCATCTTTATGTATTACCTCAAGAATATCCATTACATCTGAGGTAATCCATAAAATGGGTTTTTCCTTAAAGGCATCTACTCTCTAATCGTTCAGGGTCTATTTTCCACGCATCACTTATGCAAAACTTATTATCCTCTTCCTTCGCAAGGTCCTCTTTTACCTGACTCCATGCTCACTGCCTCATCATTACCACCTCTCCTAAACCTGAGCTTGCTCTGCCACAAAGGAGGTAGTGTTCACTCTGCCCACTTCTCTATACTCTTGGGCTCAGCACTGCCGCTTCTATGGGCTCTTCCAAGGTTCAGAAGCCAGGACGCCAAAGAGTCAGTTGCCAAGTCAGAGCCACAGGCTCAGCTGCAGTGACACGCCCCCCCCCCTTGGGTCATTAAACAGTCACAAGACTACAGCATGTGTCCTTAGGGAAAAGAAGGCTCCCCTGAATGGGTGCAAGTCTCTCCCTTTTCCACCGGTCATTTCAGAGCCTCATGTTTAAAAGTGTATTCTCCAGCAAAGAAAAGCTGTCGCATACTTGAAAGAAATTTGCTACCTTAGAGCTCTCCTCCCAGTGAAGATCCAAAACAGACTATGAGCTTATTTTAATGGTCATTCTCATAGAATTGTAACATTCTAGAGATGAACAAGGTTTAAAGGTAGTCTAATACAGCCCTTTCATTTTGTAAAAGAAGAAACCGGGGCCTGGAGAAGCTTTGGCTTGTCTGAGGTCACACAGTCAGGTGAGACCTGATTCTTAGTCCTGTATCTTTCCATTAGATCCTACTATTTTCTGTTTGATCCGGTGGTAAAAAGACAGGGTTGGATTACATCATGCATGCCCTTTTAAATAATACAATCCAAGTAACTGCCATACTATAGGGACTATTGACAAAAGAAGGGAACACCCTCCTCCACGGAGATCTGCATATATTGCAATCAGCAAATGTCTTACATTTAACTTGATTGTCTGAAAATTGAATTTACATAACTAGGAACACATGTGATATTATGATGGAACTAATGCACACCAAAAAGGATGACTTTTATCTATAAAATAGACTCTTAGTATCCTGACTAGGGACAATGAAAAATTCAAGATGTTCAATTCTCACCCATCTAGGGTATATATACGTGTATTTATCCTGACAGTATATGACAGATCAAAATTTTCAATTGGTGAAGTTTCCTGTAAACAAGGAAAGACCTGGCCCTGTTGTGAGTTTGCCCCTTCAAGCTGGAACTCCGGCTGGGACTAAATCCAGTGCCGTGGGGCTCAGCAGTCGATGTTGTTGAGACCAAACACAGATTATGAGGACATTGCATTTATCTAGACTTTGGTTAAATATAAGGTTTATAATAAAAAGAAAGACTATATCATGTGAAATTTGGCCAAATCCATGTAAACTCTAACCTACTCAGCATACACATTCTAACTTGTAAACTATAAACATTAGTTGACTGATTAGTCCTCAATTTCACCATGGATTAAATAACAGAACACAGAGTTACTGTGAGACTTGGGGTAGAAAATCTTTAATTCATTCCCCACATATGTGCTAACATTTGATACAGCGTAGAATTTAAAAAACATAAAAGAAGGCTATAAAATAAAAGTTACAAAAAAGGGGGAGGAAAAGGAAAAGGAGACAGATGATTTTATCAGAAACTTGGAATGAGGCACTTGTCACAACTATACACTGAATTTACCCTGGGCTTCCTGACCACAAATAGTAGTGATGAAACTAAGCTCCTCATTTTTATATATTTATAACCACATAGACAGCACTTTGTTTATCTCATTTAATCCCCCTGGTTTCACATATTTTGAAATGAAGGGAATCATGTATGTAAAGAATTTTCTGAGTTGCATGGTTATAAGCCAAAACTGCCTAGACTAATGTAATGAAATTAAATTATGGACAAATTGAAGGTCTACAATCACTTATCCAAAACTGTTGGGAACAGAATTCAGAATTATTCAGGATTTTAAAATGTAACCAGTTATATAGAACCTATGTTAGGTATCATATGTTACACATCATCTTCTGATAATCTAGGGTAGTACCCTATAATCAGACATATCACTATTTCTAAAATGAAATCTATGAGGGGTTACACTGGCTGGTGCAGGTGAAGTCTAGAAATATCTTCACATAAGTTCACACTAGATTTGATTTTACACCACTGGAATTTGTCACAAATTTATGAAAAAACTTAATTTTCAGAGCTTTTTGGATGTAGGAATGGTAAAGAGATTATGCTTATGTGCTCACACACACACACACACACACACACACACTTGCACATACAAAACAAATAACTATACATAAGCGGTGCAAGCTTGGCTATTTTTCTTAATATCTGTTTGACCTGCAACAAATCATATGAATCTGGGCCATTTTCGCACGCATTAAAAATAGGAGTAAATGTGGAATTAACCAAAGATAAACTGTGACTAAATGTTGCAAACACTCTTTGAAGCACTCTCCATGAATGAGCATAGCCAGGAGGTTAGCAGACCTGAGCACCTTCACAGCTCTGCTGTTGACATTCTATGTGACCCCAGAAAAGTCACTTGGTTTCCCTGGTCCTCAGATTTCTCTCCTGTAAAATGAGGCCATTGGAAGCGATGGTCTCTAATGCCCTTTTTAGTTCCACAAGCTGTGCTTCTAAAGTTTTTCATTTTATTCATGTCTACAGGTTTAATTTTTAAAAACAATACCCAATAATAAGGTTTCAAAATATCTCTTGGTCTAATGTGCCTGTTTTTACACAACGTCAATCATCCTTGAGTCACTGAATCACAAGAGTTTTGGGCCAGTCACTTCCTTCACCATTTCTAAACACCGTACCCTGTTTTACACACAAGCAACGTGAACAACAAAGCGTGATGGTAAAAACAGAACAATCCAGCTCCCTTAAGCTGGACTTTGCAAACCTCTTTGTGTTATTTTACACGCCTTGATGTCCTAAAAATAAGAACAGAAAGTGCCGCAAGATTATTTCTCAACTCTGGAAATATTTGTGAGTAATTTTGCCAAAGTATTAGTCAGAAATGCTAATTGAAAACTCCAGATGGCAGCATCACAGTCACCTTGCTTTGCTAATTTTCTTTGAAATCTTGCCCTCCTAAGAAAACACATTGAAAAGAAATCTCTTTGAAACATTATCTTGGGCATGGAAATTAGCTTCTCAAGGGTTTTAAAGAGCAAACTCATACTTGCGGCCTCTTTGTTCCATTCTTTTTTGTACAGTCACGGTTTCAATTTATAAAAAATGAATTTTGGGCTAGCCCAATGGTAGGATATAATAAGTAGACATTTTATTTTAAAAAAAAAAATGCTTATCAGTTTTGAATCTTACTAGATTTTTGGAACTTGGGGGGCAATTACTGCATTTTCTAATGTCCTCCCAGAGCCAACCCAAGTTCAGAGTTTCCAATGACCTTGAATGGGATTTTGTGTTCATGTCAGCTGTTTGGATATGAAGAATAAAGTAAGAATCTAGGTCAGTGTTGCTTATGCTAATAGCATAGCTTGTGTATTTCTCCACAATTTACATTTTTGCTAATGTATACTTTCCCCTTTAAATGCAAAATATGTCTCTAATATTGCGCACTTGTGTGTGCACACTCAACAGCTTCCCTATCCTGTCCTCAAAACTGGTAACTTACGTCACTACAATCACTTGGTTAACTGACTAAACTGCTAAAGAGTCTAAATATCTTAATATATTTTATTTTATTTAAGAGTTTAAGACCAGGTCCTCCAAATCCCACCTTGATTTTCTACCTTCTAGTACGTATACCTCCTGCCCTTCCCTGGTTGCCTCCATGAGTTTAGAATGGAAGGTGGAAAGCAAATGTGAGGATCAGGACAGCTTAACTTTTCAGCCCTTTCATCTCTGCCCCAGGCTCCCTACTACACTCGCATTGTGCCTTGAACAGTGACCTGAAGTTAATATATCAGTATTTATGATGGCAGAGACCCAGTTTGACATGTGGTATACCCAAATACATACTATTGTAGAAATCTACTTGTAGTTCGTCTTTCCCAGCTTAGTGAAAGAACATGTGTTCTAATATACAGAAGAAACGTTTTTATGGTTCATTTTTTATTTTTGAACATTGCAACCCATTTCCTAATTCAGGAAGCTTTTCTACACTTCTTTTAAATAGCCATTGCTATTTCTACTCGTGTCTCTACTTTTCTGAATGATAGTTCTGCTTAATTAATGTATTTTAAAGTTTAGCAAGCAAAGTTATGTAATTTCTCTGCGTTTTATCTCCCTAAGAGTAAGGCCTTGGAAAATACAGAAAAAAAAATGTTATATATTTAAGATCACTATAAAGTATATGCAGAAACATTTTGATAAGTTCAGTGATTTAAATGGGGGTATGGGGTCAGGCGCAGTGACTCATGCTTGCAATACCAGCACTTTGGGAGGCCGAGGTGGGTGGATTACTTGAGGACGGTTCGAAACCAGCCTGGCCAACATAGCAAAAACCTGTCTCAACTAAAAATACAAAAAGTTAGCCAGGCGCGGTAGCCTAAGCTTGTAATCCCAGCTACTTGGGAGACTGAAGCGTGAGAATCACTGGAACCTGGGAGGCAGAGGTCACAGTGAGCTGAGCTGGACCACTGCCCTCCAACCTGGGCAACAGAGCAAGACACTGCCTCAAATTAAATTAATTAATTAAACATTAATAAATTTAAATGGGGGTATGGAAAGAGAGCAACCTCTTTTCTCCCTGCTCCACTCTGGCCCTAACATACCACTCACGCAGCCCTTGCCTGAATCACCACCCTCACTGACCTCACAACACCTGTTGATTTTGCCTACTGATCTACTTGCAGGTGGGGAGTAAAGAAGAATTGGGGAAAGTCTGTTAAGGAGAGATGGAAACAGGGCTAAGACATAAAATTAGACAGGTGAGGTGAGTTTGGGTGGTAAGTAAGTGGGTTCTCATGCTCTTTAGACAGGGCCTCGCTCTATCGCGCAGGCTGGAGTACAGTGGTGCAATTTTGACTCACAGCAACCTCCATCTCCTGGGTTCAAGCAGTTCTCGTGCCCCAGCCTCCCAAGTGGCTGGGATAACAGGCATATGCCACCATGCCTGGCTAATTCTTGTATTTTTAGTAGAGATGAGGTTTCGCCATGTTGGGTAGGCTGGTCTCGATCTCCCAGCCTTAAGTGATCTGCCCACCTTGTCCTCCTAAAGTGCTGGGATTACAGGTGTGAGCTACCATAGCCCATCTCATGCTCTTGATATGAACTGAAAATTAGCACACGGATTTTAAAGCAGACCAAAAGATGGAGCATTTTTCAGCACCTGTATTCCCTACCCAACAATCACTTCTCCCTCTCTCCCAACTTAAACACCTACCCAATTTCTTTATATAAAGCTTACTATAAAAAAAGAGCCAAATAGACAACTATGAATAAGATCTGATTTTTTGTTTTTGTTAGGCTAATATATCTGATCATGCTTCACTGAGATTGTAGATTTTTGATGGAAGAAATTGTATATTGCTAATAATTTATAGTCTTTCTAGTATATTAGCAAATATTTAATAATAATAATAGCTAATCCCTATGGTGTGCTTCTATGTGCCATGCACTTTCATGTATTCTAAATACTTTGCATATATTAAATTAACTGAATAGCCGCAATAGCTATGTTAGCATCCCTGATTTACAGACAAGGAAACAGACACTAAAAGGTTAAATTAAAACGAGATCATCCAGCTTATAAATGGCAGTCTCAAGGTCACACACATACAGGAGAAATTTTTACTAACTTGAAAGACCTATGAAAACAGATCATTGCACAACTAAAAGACTAAGTAATAAAATATTGCATTGAATGAAAGTTGGCTTCATATTTAATTAGCCATGCTATATCTCATTAACGTCACTGAAACTTCTCGGAGGAGAGGGCTAGAGTAATCAAAAACAAAGAAACTTCAACCGCATAGTAAATAAACAGTCATGGGGCCAAGAATGACCCTAATTAGTAAAATATTTTATTATTTACTTAATTGAGACAATATACTAGTTGAATATTCTAATGCTCTGGCAAAAGATGAAAAATATATATATACATATATATATGGTAGTAAGCATTACATATGAAACTGAAGCTATATTATGTCCTTTAATGCTGAAAATATCTATTGGGAATGCCCATTAATTCTCAGATGCCCCTTGTCAGCAGTATGTTAAAATTACAGCCCTTCTTGACTTTATATTGAGAATTTAAACTACATGTGTTATTTAGCTCTAAGCTTACCACCACCTCAGATGTTATGTTTGTAAACTTACACCTCCTGGTTCATTTTATAGGATGCAATTAAATGAACAGTTGCAAATCGCTGTGACACAGTAATGTATTTTAGCATGGTAGTTTGATTTAAGGCTACTGACATGTTTGTTCAAAAGCCTGAACACGGAGCATTATGCTAGACATGAAAAAAGGGGTACCATAAAATCAGATTGTAAAAAGTGCAATGGTCTATATGCCAAGCACAAATTCTCCCCCTTACTCTTATTTTGGAGAGCTAAAATGACTTGTATAAAACCTCATGGTATTAATTCCTCCTACAAAGTCAAACAAAATACCTGCTATACCTCTTCACTAAAATAACTGTACTACTATTTTAAGCACAATGTGGGAATTTAAACACCTAAGTAGAAACACTAGAATGAAGATTCAATTAAGAAAACAGAAAATATTTTAGAAATACTTAAAAGAAATTAGGAAAATAATAATGTAAATGCACTATAGAGGAAGAAACAAATTTCACAAAATACTAAAGGACTGTTAAAGGCATTACTCCTTCTCTCTTCCCAAATTCATTTTAGTAGCAGATAATTTGGAAAGATGTGGTTTCCTTATAGGTTTCTTTTCTGTAAATCACCTGGGTAATTTTTATACGTTAATTGTCTATGAATCTTTGAGAATGAAATATGGCATAAAGCATTTTGTAACATGTTTGACTATAAAACCCCCTTTTCACAGAACATCTTGGGGGACTTGAGTTCATGGAAATAATTTGGAGCTTTTTGAATCAGAAACAAGAGGTTCTTGCCACAAATATATTTATTGGCCTCTAATGAAAAAATGTCCCCAAGTTCTTTAGGCTCTCCTCTCTCATAAGATTTCCACTCGATGCTCAGCTCTTTAAAGATAGAACAGTGTCTTCATTATTGACTCCTCAGCCTAACACACTGCTTGAGGCATATTAAGGACTCGATAAATATTTGCTAAACTTCTCTATTCGAGATTTTGTTATTAAGCTTCTGTCTCATTTTACTGTATCCTTTTTTTCTCCCTGAATCTGGATCCACTGATTGACTATTTAAGTCTGGACCTTTCTAGTTCCTTATTTGATGTTCTCAGAGCCAAAATATGACTGGAGGCCCAAACATAACTTCCTAGTGCTCACAATGTTTTTGATAAACAGCCAGACCTTCTGACCAGGAATCAGAATTACATACATGTGAGGACCTCATTTATACTTGCCCAGTCCCCTTTCATATTGGTACAGCTCAGAGAACTGGTTATCTTCCTTGAGTTTGCTTGCTTTCTTTCTTTCTTTCTTTCTTTCTTTCTTTCTTTCTTTCTTTCTTTCTTTCTTTCTTTCTTTTTCTTTCTTTCTTTCTTTCTTTCTTTCTTTTTCTTTCTTTCTTTCCTCCTTCCTTCCTTCCTTTCTTTCTCTTTCTTTTTCTCTTCCTGTTTCTTTTATATAAAATATTTCAAATATACAGAAAATATAAGAGGATAACTTTCAAAATGTGCTCAATTTATGGCCTAACACAATTTTAACATTGTGCCATCCTTAATAAAACATTACAGATATATTCAAAGCCCTCTTTGTATCCCTCCTGATCCCATTACTATTTCCTCATTCTAAAAGGTAACGTCTGTCCTAGTGAAGTCAGTGTGAATTCACATGTTAACATCTTTACTGCATATTGTGCAGCCACCCACGGTTCATAAATATCCTTTTGTTATGTTATTAGTATGCACAAATGATAACACTTGTATGTACCATTCCTGTACTTGCTTTCTTCACTCACCATTATGCTTTCAAGATATATCTATTTAACACATGTAGATCTAATTTGTCCATTTAAACTTGTATATAGAATTCCATTGTATGCATATGAATTTTAACATGTTTTTTAACCCAGTCTCCTATTGCTGAGCATTAGGTTTTGTTGCATTATGGATTTTAGGAGTGCCTCACCTAGATCTCTTTTACCCAGACAGTGCATCCACCAGCAGCCACTCTGAGTGCTGGCTGCTGACAGCCAACAGCTGCCCCTTTATTCAGACATTGCCCTTAGCTCGCAGCAGCGTCTTTGCCCTGGACATGACACCTCCCCACTTCACATACACACCCTAGGAAACCTACAACCTGTTGCGAATGACTGACTGGTATGAGATACAAAAAGTTCCTTGCCTCAAGGGAGAAACACTAGAATGGGATTTATATTCCAAAGTTTCTCAAGGATCCGTCCAAAATAAGACTTCTTCACCTGAGACCATATTCTTGCTTGGCATTTCTCCATCCTAATCCTCTTCCCTCATCAGGATCCTTAGAGGTTTCTCCAGAAAAGTGCATTGTCAGTAAGTGGTATACACCAGAATCGTCTCAGACTCTGCTCCTAAGGAACTCAACCTAACACAAGGCCACTATTATTAACACTATCATAAAATACTGACCAGCACTGTAGCACGCACCTATAATTCCAACACTTTGGGAGGCTAAGACAGGAGGATCACTTGAAGTCAGGAGTTAAAGACCAGCATGGCCAACACGGTGAAACCATGTCTCTACTGAAAATACAAAAATTTAGCCAGGCGTTATGGTGGGCACCTGTAATCCAAGCTACTTGGGAGGCTGAGGCAGGAGAATCGCTTGAACCTGGGAGGAGGAAGTTGCAGTGAGCTGAGATGGTGCCACTGCATTCCAGCCTGGGCAACAGAGACTCCGTCTCAAAAATAAAAAATAAAATAAACTACATCAAAATAAAAGTATAAAATAAAAAACATAAACTATATTTAAAATTAAATTAAAATTAAATATTTAAATAATAAATTATGTTATGCTATATATGTTAATATATTTTATTATTTTAAATATAGGAGTCACCATGTGCCTTATAAGTGTTCAAGCACTTAACTGATATTAATTTATCTAATCCTCTTAAGGTAACCATGAGGCAGTTACTATTAGGATTATACCCGTTTTGCAGATGAAGAAACTAAGTCACAGAGAGATAAGTAACCTCATCAATGTCACACAGATAGAAAATAGCAGAGCTTATATTTAAATCAAAGCAATTCAGCTAAGCAATCCATGTGTTAAATCACTATATTCATGCTATCTATTAACTTCATCCTTTAGTAGTTCTTTTAATATTGATGTGTGCCTGGTAAGGCTATTGGAATTTGATTCTCTTTTTTCTAAAATTATTGTTGTTTAAATAAATAAATAAAACTTTACCTACCAATTGTGGTCAGCTGAATAATGTCCCCTTCCCAAGATGTCCACATCCTAATCCCTGGAACTGTGAATGTTCATTTACTTGGCAAAGAGAACTGTGCAGGTGTGATGAAGTCAAGGGTTTTGAGATGAGGAGATTATCCTGAATTATCCAAGCAAGCCTTAAATGTAATCAAAAGTGTTTTTATAAAAGAAATAAGGAGACATTGGACTACAGAAGTAGATGTGACAGTGGAAGCCTAAGATTGGAGTGATACAAGGAAGGGTTCAGTCCTCAGAGGCTAGAAAAGTCAAAGAGACAAATTCTCCCCTAGAGCATCAGAAAAATGTGCCCTACAACACCTTGATTTTCACCCTGGGTGACTGATTTCAGACTTCTGGCCTCCAGAATTGTAAGACAATAAATGTGTGTTGGTTTAAGCCACGAAAATTGTGGTTATCTGTTACAGTAGTGATAGGAACCTAATACAAGAAAGCACACAAAACTCCGAACTTGAGAAACAATATTTCCTCTCATGGATCTGGATCTGTGGGTCAGCTGATCTCCTCCATGTTCAGTTGGAGATGGCTCTGCTCTTCATGTCTCTCATCCTCTTCGTGCAACCAGTGGGGTGACCAGGGCATGTTCTTCCCATGACCATGACATCAGAACAGGAGAGCAAGTGAAAATTCACACTCAAGGTTTAGGCTTGAAATTGACACACGGTCATTTCCACTTCATTCTACTGGCCATGGTAAGTCATGTGGCTGAATCCAGAATCAAGAGGTGGAGAAAAACACTCCACCCATTTCTGTGGGAGTTATTGCAGGAGACTTTGCAGTTCTCCCGTAAAAGGGGTAGAGAATTCGGGGCTAATAATGCAATATGTACCATTTTTTATTTTATCATTTGTTTATTTACATATTTTTTGAGACAGGGTCTCCCTCTGTCATCCAGGCTGGAGTGCAGTGTCACAATCACAGCTCACTGCAGAATTGTCAGAGAATAAATGTGTGTTGTTTTAAGTCTCTTGAACTCTAGGGTTCAGGTGATCCTTCCACTTCAGCCTCCCAAGTAGTACAGGTGTACAGCATCACACCTGTTATTTTTTTTTCCATATTTTTAGTGGAGATGGGGTTTTGCCATGTCTCCAGGGAGGTCTTGAGCTCCTGGGCTCAAGGGTCTCCCAAAGTGCTAAGATTACATGTGTGAGCCACTGCACCTGGCCCCAACTTTTTAAATACTATTTTTAATTTTTTTTTTCTTTTTGAGATGGAGTCTCACTCTGTCACCCAGGCTGGAGTGCAATGGTGCAACCTCGACTCACTGTAACCTCTGCCTCCCGGATTCAAGCGATTCTTCTGCCTCAGCCTCCCAAGTAGCTGGGATTACAGGTGTGCACCATCATGCCTGGATAATTTTTGTATTTTTACTAGAAATGGGGTTTTGCCATGTTGGCCAGGCTAGTCTCAAACTCCTAACCTCAAGTGATCTGCCCACCTTGGCCTCCCAAAGTGCTGGAATTACAGGCGTGAGCCACCATGAGCAGCCTTTTTACTTTTATTTTTAATTGACAAATAATAGTTGTATATTTTTATGGGTACAACATGATGTTTGATGTATGTTTACAATGTGGAATGATTAAGTCACAATAATTAACGAATTCATCCCCTCACATAATGTATTATTTTTTTGTGGCAAAAACACTTAAAATTTACCTTTTAGCAATTTCTGTCTATTGAATGATGCCTTAACATGTTATCAAGTTCTAAATTCATGGTTGTTTTACTATGACATTTAAAAATGCATTCCATTGTTTCCTGACATCTAGCTTTTGAGTGAAAAAATTGCTCTCAAATTGTCATTTCCTTTAGGTTATCTTCCATTTCCCTCTGAGAGCTTTTAAGATTTTTCTGTTTGTTTTGGAGGAAGCTTGGTTTGGATTTGTTTCCATTTATCTCATTCAGATCATATAATATATTCTGTCAAACTAAAGACTCCTGTCTTGCTTCGAGTCTAGGAAGTTTGTAACCTTCCGATGCCTTTCTCATTATCTCAGTTTTATGCTTCTGGAAGTTCGAGGCTGAACCTTCCTATTCTATCCTCTACCTCTCTTCATCATTGCTTTATATCTCCTTATTTTTATATGCTATATTTTCAGAATTTCTCCCAAATCACTGACCCTCTCGTTGGCTGGGACTATCTGCTATTTAACATTGTTTGCTGAGGTTTCATTTCACTTACTACATGTGCTTTATAACTAAGCTTTCCCCCCATACTGCTCTCTTTATTTTTTTATTATAGTTTTTATTCTTTATCTCTTTAAGCTTTTTAAATGTGCCTATTATATTTCAGATTATCCTATAATCCCCAGTTTTGGGGGTACAGATTCTCCTGGTTGCTGCAGCTGCTCTCTCTCCCTTGTGGAGTTTTGTTTTCTAATTTTTTTTAATTCCACGGTGCTCTGTGTTTTGGAGCAATCCTTTCAGTGCTGTTCCACTCTTGTTTCTTCCGGGGCCTGTGCCCCGGAAGTTCCAGTGCAGCATTGGTGTTAATTTCTCAGTGTGGGATTCCTGCACCCCAGGAGTGGTGTAAATTCAGGACTCACACCTGCTCGGTTCCAACTTAGGTTTCCAGTTCCTTGCAGATTTCTTTATCCAACCTATCCTAGGCCTGCCCCAGAGGGTAGAGTTTCTGTAGTCCCATTTCCTATAAGGCCCCGTTTGTGTAGCAGACTGTCGCAGCGTGTGCCTCATACAGATTTGAGACTTCATCTCCTGTCTCTGATCTGTACTCCATCCTAACCCTCAAATCAGCCTGGTTGGGAAAGTTCTGTGAGCCTCTATGGCTGTAACTTCCACTTGCAGATCTGGTCTTTTGTTCTTTCTTGATTTCTGGTACCAGGAATTTTTACTTTCCTTCTTTCAAGTTTGGCTGCTTGCTATTAAAAATGGATATACTTTCCAATATTTCTTTATTGAAGCAAGAGATAGATTCATCCAACATCATCTCCTTTCATCATGTTTAGAGGGAGTCCCTGCTTTGATTTCCTGCTGTGTAGTTCATATCTTGTTCGGGGATCCTATTAATTTTCCAGTCCTTCTTTAGAACTGGAACCCTGGTGTAAACCCAGCTAATACCAACAGGCCCTCATGTCTCCTTCTATCCTTCCTTCCCCAGGTTGAACACTCCAGTCCCAAGCACCACTATACAAAAGTCTTCCAAAACCCACCAACCATTGTCTACCTGGTTAGATTTCTTGGTTAGAGCAGTCCTACCATATTTGACCTATTTCCAAAGTCAAGCCAGAGGTTGTGACAGTGTTGGAATGCTAAACAGATGACCCTCACTGAAGGTCTACCTCCATATAAAGTTCTCTTCTGCCTACCTATTCCCCAGCTATGAGCTACACACACACTGCCAAGCAAATTGCTGCTGACTGAGGGACTAGGCCTCAGCAATCCACCCTTCTATACTCACTGAAATGTCCTCAAGAATATACTAAAATTCTACTAAACAAATATCTAACTAGTTAGAGCCCCCAGTTCAACCTTTCTGATCCCAAAGCATTGCTAAAACTCTATTTTGAGGACAAGGGAAAAGTAGCACATCTTGAGAAAGTTTTTATGGAGGGTTTGTTCAAATAATCAATTCTCTGGTTATGTGCTAATGTCATACACATTCATCCCAATCTCTGAGTATACAATGGTTATTGACATTCAGACAAATCAATCTCAGACACTAGAAATTCTCATTGGCCAAAGAAAGATTAATGGACTTTCTGTATATGCTGTGACAGTAAAGACTATGAATACATTTTTTAAAGATTTTCAGTAAGAATTGAAAATGAAACATTTATTAAGTTAAAAAGAAAAAATAAATAAAATAGATATTACTCAAATATTCCCATTGAGGCATTCTGTACAATATCTCTATTAAGGTATAGTATTAATACAATTTTTCTGTTTCCTGAAATTATTTCCCATAGATGTTTAAAACTAGGTTATAAATTTAATTCACCTTGTGAAAATCTGCAATAAATATTGCCTTTTGACATAGTAAAAAAAAAAAAATCAATAATGCAATTTTGAAGTTGGCTTCTTAAGAATATTGTGACCAAATCAGGATGGGTACTGCTAAAAAATCTTTGAAAAGCCAGGCATAGAAGCACACTCCTGTACTCCCAGCTACTCAGGAGAATGAGACGGGAGGATCTCTCGAGTCTAGCAGTTCAAATCTAGCCTGGGCAACACAGTGAGATTCTGTCTCTACATGTTTGTAATATATACATATCCTTTTATATTTTTTACAGCTGGTTTGTGTAATATTAAATATCTCTATATGAAGTTTAAGTGACTGGAGATATGATTTGATACATAAAATGACTAAACCATGAAGGGAGAGCTATGTTACAAATAGAGGTCTATATTCCTCTTAAAGGTACAGAAAGAGTATTCTTCTGATACAGGTAATTAATGAGGCAGCTGTTATAATATGCCTCACTTCATTAAAATTCAGCTGCCTAGCTATTCTAATTCCCTCTCTCTTTAGACTGAAAAGCATCTAATGTAATTATTTCTTATTTTATGATAGACTAAGTACAACATAAACATATTTGTACACCACTGACATTAATGGAACAGAAAGAGTGCTGCAAAAGTATCCAGATAGGTTTTGCTTTAACTAAGACATTTCTGATACTAAAATAGAATTGGATTTGCTTAGGAAGCTCTAGAGGTTGATTTGGTCTTTCCTTCAAGGGCTGTCTAATATAGTAGCTTCCATTAATTATAGTGCCTGTTTGTGATTTAATTTCCAAGAGTTTAAGTTGCTTGCAGCAACGGTACTGTCCCTAGGACTTCTCAGACCACTGGTTGCCAAGACTTCATGATTTTGCCCTTAAACTGGGCATGTAGCTCTCTCATCCTTTCTTCTATTCTAATGAATATTCCCACAATATAAAAAGACATTTCTTAAGCTAGACTTTGCTTTTCACAACGTGACTTTCTGTTAAACCAAATTCCTTTTTAAGAGGCTTTATTTTTCTTCACTAAATGCAATTAATATTTAAATCTATGTTACTAAATACTTTTAAACCGTTTCACTAATATTTCCTCATGTTAATTTTTTGCTGTTTTCTGAACTTCCAAATCAAGTGCATGTTAACTTTAGAGTGGTGATAACTAGGTGGATTTTTCAAAAAGATAACTCCATGAAGGTTTTCTTGTCATCTGTGAGTGGACAGTCTGCGAAAATAATCAAGGCACTTGATAGTGTGATATAGGTCAGGCTTTGGAGCCAAATAGACCTGGCTTCAAATCTATACTTATTAACTCTACAAGTTGCTTAACTCTCTGAGCCTCATCTTTCTCATCTTTCGAATGAGGATAATAATTATTAGCCCTTGCAAGTAAAGGAAGCAAGATAAGAAAAGCAGAACTGTCATTAGCTCATTTTTCTATTGAAATCTAAGGATGTTCATATTTTTTGCTTCTGACAAGAAATAATAATTGACATATTATATATGATCAGTCTATCAGCTAAAAGAGTAGCATGCTTCTCATTTATTCTCTTGAGTTACTTCCTAGCAACAGGAGTTGTCGGGAGCAGATGGAGACAGTTTGTAACGTCAACCAAGAATAATGCAAAATGTTATCAGTCTTACCTTAAATTAGTTTGTGTCAGTTAACAAAGTACTGAGCAATTGCTCAAGTCCACGTTGTGCCCCACCCAAAGGGGTGTCTATACCTCAAAGACTGAGTTGGAAATAAAAACCCAAATGCTCCAAAGAAAGAAGCCAGAAAGAAGCCCTCTGTCTGCACTGACTCTGATTGGTATCTCTCTGATAGGAATCTAAGTCACTGTGATTTTTCCAGAAGATAAGGAAGTTCTTTCTCTTTAAAATTTTCATGTTGCCTAATGTAAGGAACTGCTGGCCTTTATCAGTCTTTAAGCCTTGGATCCAGGGTTGCTAATTACCTGGAAGTCTAGAGAGACCCAGGAAGCATATATAAAAGGCTAGCTTTCCAAAAGAGATCGTGCCTCAATTTCCCAGTGTCCCAGTCTTTATTGCTGCCATGACTTTGACCAGGTGTGTGGGCTCAGCCAGTGCATTTGCGTACTCCTCACTTCTAATCCCTGCCTGCCTGCTACACACCTCCTGGACCCTGGCTACTGCTCTCACAGCAGAGCACCTGTCAGGTTCTCACCCAAGTTTCTATAATTTCTTAATACTGATCATTCCCCTTAGCTACACTCAGTCTTGCCTTAACTAACTCAATCCAGGCTTCCATCCCTGCCTTTCCAATCTATTGTCATTCCCAACTCCAGTATGATATCTCCCCCTCAAGCCCTGCCCCCCAAAAAGCAGAAATAAAACTGCTGGTCAGGCACGGTGGCTCATGCTTGTAATCCCAGCACTTTGTAGGGCCAAGGCAGGAGGACCGCTTGAAGTGGGGAGTTCAAGACCAGCCTGGGCAACATAATGAGACCCTGTCTCTACAAAAAAATTTTAAAAATTAACTGGGCATCATGCACACCTGTAGTCCCAGCTACCTGGGAGGATGAGGTGGGAGGATAAATTGAGTGCAAATGTTCAAGGTTATAGTGAGCGATGATCCTGTCACTGCACTCCAGCCTGTGTGACTGAGTGAAACCCTGTCTCTAAAATATAAATAAATATATATGTATTTATATATAAAGTATTATATATATAATACTATATAATAATAATATTATATATAAATACATATATATAGCAGCCCAGAGCTGTCTGCCTTCTCAGAATGTCTACTACAAATTTTAGATATTTCAGCAGTACCTTTTAAATACCCATCACCAACCGATGTTGTTAGACAACAAAGTTATATAAATTGCCCAAAGAACTCCAGCTCTAAAGCCACCCAAGTTCTATAAGACAATCCTTGATATGATCTTATGTCTCAGTGTTTTCCAAAGATGGTGTGTGGTGACTGATGGGTAGGCAATGAGGATTCTCTTCATGGCCTAAGAAAAGACAAATATCTTTCCTTAGTCTCTTACAGAAGAATGAAGTGTGTGTTCATAAATTTTTATTTGTATATGTAACTAAGAACCAGTTTGTAAATCCTACTGTCTTAGCGAGGTGCCACAGAAAGCAGAGACAGAGGCAAATCTTATGTGCTACTGCCTTACTACAGCATGCAATCCAGCAAAGCAGGACACCTATGGCAAAAAAATTAGTGAAACCATCTTCAGTTCCTGAGTCTATTGCTGGTTCCATAATAACCGGGGTCATAATCAATATTCATTACCTCGTCTTCCTCCTTCAGAGCATTCTAGATCCCCTCATGCTTGGCTAGCACTTCGGCTGATCTGGTTTTCTTGTGTATTGAGTGACCCAGACCTTTACCTCTGAGGGTCTAAGCTCTTACATTGCCTGGATCTTGAGATCCATGGTTGCCACAATTGCCCATTTACCATGATCACTGGACACAACACCAAGAAATGTCCCATTAAATCCCGTTTCCCAACATACTCCTCCCTGCCGCTATCTCTTAGTAGCACTCTGAGATCCTCATGGTAATCAGGTTGATTATCCTCATCAATACAGACACTCTTTTCTTTGCCCAAAGTAACCAAGTGGCAGTTGCAGTTTCAAGTTCAGCTAAACCTTTACTGTGTTGTCTGATAAAAGGAATTTCCCTGGGAACCAGGGCTTCTAATCTATCAGGGCCTAAGGGTATGGGTTCAGAAAGCATAAATTCCACAAGTGTCTTGCTGGAAAAAATAGTGAGAGAAGTCAATCTTACTTGCACTCCTTGGTCCCTGCCTCTCTGTATTCTAGCTGTTAAGGGTCTGCACCATATACCAACCATTGGTTTGGCACGTATGTCACAAGTTGGAGGGCAGTGCTATAACCCTTAGCATGTTGTCCATGGTTAGCCCCTTAGCTGAGCTTTTAATAGGCTATTCTGCCATTCTGTTAGGCCAGCTGCTTTTAGGTGATGGGGTACATGGTAATACTAGTGAATCCCCTTGCCATGTACCCATTATTGCAACTCCTTTACCGTAAGATGGTGGCACATAATGTTGTAGTGTGATTCTGAATTTTTACCACAGGGTTGCTCTAACAAAGTACCACACATTAGGTGACTTAAAACAACAGAAATTTATTGTGTCATAGCTCTAGAGTCTAAAAGTCTGAAGTGAAACTCTTGCTAGGACCATGGATCCCTCTAAAACCTGGAGTGGTTTCCTTCCTTGCCTTTTCCTAGCTTCTGGTGTTTGGGGGCCATATTTGGCATTCCTTGGCTTATAGCTGCACCACTCTAATCTCTGTCTTTATCATCACATGGTTTCTCCTTGTGTGTCTCTGTCTCTGTCCCTTCTCCTCTTCTTATAAGGACACCAGTCATATTGGACTTCCAATACTAGGGGACTTCCCTACTCCTGTATGACTTTAATTAAATCTGCAATGACTCAATTTCCAATTGAGGTAACAGTCCAAGGTGCCAGGAGTTAGGATTTCAACACTTGTTTTGGAAGGACACAATTCAACCTATGACCAATACCATGCCACTAACTCAGGCACCCTTAAAATAAGATCCTGGGATTTATTTTCAGTATATTCTGTCTTGCAGTTACAAAAAATGACAGTACTGTAAAGCTACAGAGAGGACCCCTATCTTCACAGCATGTCTTTAGTTGGCTATGCTGAGGCTATAAGTGTTTTTGAGAGGCTTCCAATGCTCTTAACAAAAGCTAACCTACTCCACAATTCTTGTCATGATTATTGCTCCCACAATGGTCAAGCCACAGTCTTCTTATATCCCAATAGTTCACCTTCAACCTGTACCTCATCCCAATTAACCACAAGTGAGTATCAGTCACTGTGATGCCACAGTATGCCAAGGGTTATCACCATCCCTCTCACCACCAGAAATGAGGTCCCTATTGCTTTCAGACAGCAATAAATCACTTCCAAAATCCCATCCTGAGGCTCTGTTTTCTAGGCCACTTATGTCACCATGAGTGTATCTTATAAGTAGAATGACCATGAGTATAGCCATGTATCCTAGCCTAGATTCTCCAGAAAGCAGAAACTCTGTTAAAACCTTGTCTGCTATTCCTTTATTAGAGAGTAAACCCCAGGGAAATAGTAGTGAAAAGGAAGATAAAGAAGCAGGGAAGATGGGAAGGCCAATATGAAGGCATGTTACCAATCTGGCTACCATTTGACATCAGGTACAACTGAATACTCAATCTCATGAGGCCATCTTCCAGGAATCTATATGAATGATTGTAACTCAAGACAGTAATGCAAGTCTTTTGGGGTGGGAGGCGTGGAATATTTTCTTTACTGATTTCCATCTCCCACGAGTCAAAGACTCACCCCAGAGGGTGCTAGTTCCTCCTCATTCCTAGGTTGCACATATGTGAGCATCAAACAGATCCCACAGTGTCTAGTTCCTCACCATCAACAAGGATGTCCAAGGATAGAAAGTGAGTACTGCGTGGCACGGGCATAAGGAGAGGTGCTGTCAAGTTGTGCTCTCTTGAAATCAATTGAGGCCCTCACCAATATGGTCACTGCAGTGGTGGCTAGAGTGAAACAAGTGACCAAAGACTCTTAGAAGCAAGTGACATTGAAAGGATCAAAATGGCACAAAAGTTTTGGGTGCTTCCAACAAAAAAGTGAGTGATAGCTAATTTTTAAAATGTTTCATTCTTAATCTAAAGGTAATATATTCACTGAGTTATTCTTTCCTTGGAAAGTGGGAATGAGTAGAGTAAATGATATAGTGTGCCTTTTGCCTAAGGAGTTAGGAGGTGAAAAACACTGTATACTCTTGCCTTAAATGACCTCTACACTGCTTATTTATTTATTAACTTAGTTTAATCTTGACTTTTTTAAAAAAGAAAGTTTTAAAATGAATTGTAACAAAAGGTAGACCAATATGATAGACATATAAAATGACTCAAGCAAGTGCAGGAAAATAGAAATATGCTAGTGGTATGTTTAACATAACTGCAATGAGAGAGTTGTACATTTGACTTCCAGTTATACAGTTCAGAAATCATGATAAGTAATATAGCTCTTATTATCAGAAAGGAGGAAGCATGCTTTAGGAGAAGTGAAGTTTTTTCTAGCACTGAAATCTAAAATAGCTTTCTGGTATGGAGGTTTATAGAGAAGAAATTGTGTGATGTAAAGGAAAATGTCCTCAACAACATTTTTACAACAAATGCACAAGTTGATTTCATTTGACAATGAGGTGGGGAAATTTATTAATTCAACAGCTGATGCTAGAATTCCTTCTAGGGAGAAAACAACTTTTGCTGGTAATAACACTTAGGGTACAAGTGGAACCCTCTAGGTCTGGTATGAAAGCTTGTGAGGAATAGGAAAACAGTTCTGCCTAACAGAGGAAAAGGAATCTGGAGGACCACAGGGCGTTTTGGAAGAGTGAGTGAAGAGGTTGGATGGGAAGGGAGATGAGGGTTACAGAAGCCACTGAGAAGGTGGAAGGCTCTGTGTAGTGATCGCTCATCCCCTACCACCACCCTCCATCTTCAATAAAGCTTTTGCTAAACTTGGAATTGTTCTGGGTATTTCAATGTGGATATTGAAAGCAAAGAAGTATCAATTAAGATGGTAGCGAAGTGAGATGGTGACGGACGTGAGGAATGCAGAGACAAAGAAGAGAAAGGCAGGCAATTGTCAGCCATCTGGGATTCGTGAGAATTGGAGAGAAAAAAGCACTACTGATTAAGGGCAGGTCCACAGACTTTCAATACCAGATGAACAATGGTTGAGTCTGACATATCTTATAAGGGCCAAGAAACATGACAGCACCAGCATGACAGACCATCCCTCCTCTGAAGGTGGATGAGATACTCGTGGTGAAAGAGGTAGCCAATTATCACTTAGCATCATTTTCCCCTTCTTGTTTAGTGATATAACCTTCCCATTTTTAGCTAGGCACATGGGGTCCCAACTAGAGTCATTTCCTAACAGAGGCATTTCCTAATAGGTGACTGTGGCCTGTTAATAAGTGGCCAATGAGATGTAGGCAAAAAGAATGTAGGCAAGTTCTGGATCACGTTCTTATGGGAAGCTGCTTGATCATTGCTTATTTCTCTATTCCCAAACTCTAGAATGAGGACATGGTGGTTGTGAGCCAGCTTTGACCATGTGAATAAGGACATAATCAAGTCTAGGCAATGGCCTGGCAATAACATAGAAGGAACTTGGGTTTCCTGGTGAACTACAGCTGCCTACCTACTGACTCATCCACTCACCTCAACTCACCCAGACCACCTCCTAACTCAGATTTTACATGAGAGAAAAATGAACTCTCTATTATGTTTAAGCCACTGTTATGTAGTCTCTATTAAAGCAGCCAGATCCTTATCATTTACTCAGAATATATGCTCATGTACTGACACAACTCTACCCCTTGGGTGCAGCTATTGAAACCATGTAGTATAAAATGTTTTCAAAACCTAGCCAAAATCATACTTCATGGGTTATAACAATGGTCCATCACTGATACACTGCAAGCACTTCATTGATAAACTACTCTATTTTTATTTATTTTTGGTATAACCATGTGTAATACTGTCTGTTAGATGCAATGTTGAGCTAAGAGGACCATGTTGCCCATTATAGAGCAGGACTCAATATGCTGCAGGTAAGAGGTAAGAAACATGTTGTAACATCCTGCTGGCACAAAGAGCCCACACTTATTGAACATGCCAAAACGTTGCCTCATG
>NW_012106509.1:173558-177448 GCF_000951045.1 Mandrillus leucophaeus | reverse complement strand
TGAGATGTAGGCAAAAAGAATGTAGGCAAGTTCTGGATCACGTTCTTATGGGAAGCTGCTTGATCATTGCTTATTTCTCTATTCCCAAACTCTAGAATGAGGACATGGTGGTTGTGAGCCAGCTTTGACCATGTGAATAAGGACATAATCAAGTCTAGGCAATGGCCTGGCAATAACATAGAAGGAACTTGGGTTTCCTGGTGAACTACAGCTGCCTACCTACTGACTCATCCACTCACCTCAACTCACCCAGACCACCTCCTAACTCAGATTTTACATGAGAGAAAAATGAACTCTCTATTATGTTTAAGCCACTGTTATGTAGTCTCTATTAAAGCAGCCAGATCCTTATCATTTACTCAGAATATATGCTCATGTACTGACACAACTCTACCCCTTGGGTGCAGCTATTGAAACCATGTAGTATAAAATGTTTTCAAAACCTAGTCAAAATCATACTTCATGGGTTATAACAATGGTCCATCACTGATACACTGCAAGCACTTCATTGATAAACTACTCTATTTTTATTTATTTTTGGTATAACCATGTGTAATACTGTCTGTTAGATGCAATGTTGAGCTAAGAGGACCATGTTGCCCATTATAGAGCAGGACTCAATATGCTGCAGGTAAGAGGTAAGAAACATGTTGTAACATCCTGCTGGCACAAAGAGCCCACACTTATTGAACATGCCAAAACGTTGCCTCATGCATATAGAAGAGAGGGCAGTCAGAGCAGTATCTGCTCTATTCTTATAGAAACATAGTGAACAGAGGAGAATGCGGATGCTCTTACAGCTACTATAATATATATTTAATCTCTAGCCGTGATTATAATTATTGCTTTTTCAGAACAGTAATTCAGTTAAAAACTTAATTTGACTTTATGCAACAGAAACCAAATTGCTATAGTTTAACCACATACAGGATTATCATGTTTCAAGAAATCTAGAATAGACAGTATAAGACTGCTATGATGACACCCCAAGACCATCAAGAACCCAGCCTTCCACCTTTCCTCATATTGATTCTGGACATGTTGCTTTCTTCCTTGTGATCACTTGTTAATCACAAGGCTGTTGCAGCATAGACACCACATTAGAAATCCACGCAAGACGACAGAGGAAGAATGAAGAACAACAACAGATCTGAGTTTGTCGTCTTAAAGTGTTTTCCTAGAATCAGTACCTAATGATTTTGGTTTACAAGATGAATTTCCCAAAACTGTGTTCCATGGCAATCCTTAGATGCAAAGGAATGCAGGGACATGAGAATTTTTTCCTATGCACATTGCTGACATACATAACTTCAAAGCTCTCCCAGTAAGAAAGAAGGAGAGAGTGAATACTGGATAGGCAACCATCAGTGTCTGACATATACTGTCAAAAAAATAATTGCTACTAAACTGGATATCATGAGTCCAAAAAGGTGAGAGTCACAGGAATAGAAGATTTGAAATATTTCTAAAACTGTCATCAAACCACTCTATTACTTCTTTTGGGAGGTGTGCTATCACTTAATCGAAGAGTGGCTGCTACTGCTCATTTTTCTAACTACTTTTTTTTCTGTTATTATGTCTTCAATATTAGTTGGAAAATGTGTAATACTGGAGTGAATTAAAGATAGACACAAATTTTTGACATTGTTCTCATCAAGAGGTAAGTTTTATGTCCTTTTTTCTTGGATCTAGGTGAGGCCTGCCACTGCTTGACCAACAAAACATGGCAGAAATGGTGTCGTGCCAGTTTTCAGGCCCAGGTCTTAAAAGACTGGCAGCTTCCTGTTTCTGTCTTTTCAAATATATATTCTTGGAAGTTAGCTGCCGTGTTGGGAGGAAGCTCCAGCGCATTGTGGGAAATGAACAAAAGCCACTAGTTTATATCACAGCTCAGAGCTAGCACCAACTTGCAGCCATTGTACTAAGCCATTTTAGAAGTAGACCCTCCAGCCTCAGTTGAGCTGAACTAGCTGATGTCTTTTGGAGGAGAAATGAGCTGTCCCCCTCTTAAAACTGCTCAAATTTCAGATTTGTGAGGAAATAAATAATTATTATGGTTTCAAGCCAACAAGTTTTGAGAGGGTTTGATACACAGCAATAGATATCCAAAGTAATTACTTTCAGTAGAAAAAAATAATAATGCCTTAATGATATATAAGTAGATGAACTTCTAGTGGTCAAAAATTGTGAAGAATGTAAGTATCATCATGAACATGCAACTTTTGTTTATTTGGTGCAATAAGCCAGCAATATATTTATTATTCATGTTTGACTTTGTAGTTTTCTAGCTGTATGCATAGAACCACTGATGTAAATCCTTGACCAAAAAATTGAAAAAGGTATATTCTCCATTTACATATAACCCAAAAATATTTAATAAGCGAATGAAAACTATACCTGAAGAGCATCTGTTACAGTAGTATCACCTTCCTGAGCTCTGAATAAATTCTGAACACATAAGGAATTTAGAATAGCGGTCACCTTTAAAAACAAAAACAGAAATGTATAGTTAGCTCTGTTGGGTCTTATCATTTAAAGAAATCAGTTACTGCCACTAAGACATTCAGTTGATGAGGACAAGAATGAGTTAGAGTTGGGCAGAGTACATTGGTCGGTCAAGATGCTTTATCTGTCTAATATACTAGAATTTTATAATTTTAGTCAAAATATTTTTTCTGCATTTTTACTACTTTTATAAAGTTTTCGGGCTTTCAGAGGATAAAGTCATTTCAAACTAGAGCTCTCTAGCCTGTTTGAAATGCAGCTAAAGAAATTTTTCTTTATCCATTTCTGCATGAGTAGTTACGCCCCTAAATCAAAACTTTTTAATGTACCCAGCACATAAATAAAATTTATGGTTGATTTTCAATGAGACTTGGTCCATGAGTGAACAATTTGGCATTAAATCTGAAAACTGAATTGCTTTTTTTTTTCCTGTTGATAGGCATAAGTTAGGATAGAGTCAGTGGTATATAACCAAGATTCAAAATAATAGTGTCTTAAACACTTTCACAGGTAGACAATACAGGGCTAGTATGGCAGCTCTGTTCTGTGAGTTGTTCGGGGACTCAGCTCCTTTTGTCTCGTTGCTCCTCTATCCTCAGGTTGTTTTTCCTACCAATGTATTTAACTTGGCTTGTCGTCACATCTACCTACAAAGCAGTAGGATGAAAGAAGGGCACAGCCTCCCTTTAAGGATGCGACCTGGAAGTTTCACAAACAAATTCTGCTTGAATCCTATTGATCATAACTTAGTTACCACAGACCACACTCAGCTGTAAGGAAGGTGGACAATGTAGACTTTATTCAGAACGGCCATGTGCCCAGCAAAAAATTAGACATTCTATTGCTATAAGACAGAAATGGACATTAGATGCTAGAGAACAACTAGAGTATCCACTGCAAGGTGAACTCACTTGGAAGCAACAGTGAATCTTCCAACTAATATTTTACTTTTACGAGACCCTTGATTTGAACGTTCTGCCTGAATAAGCACCAGACAAATTCTTTACTTAAACCTCTCTGACCAAAATTTCATAAAGACTTCTGCACTATGAGAAGAGATGATAACACCTTTAAGTCATCTTTAGGTACTAGCCATAAAACACTGTAATAAATTAAAGAAACCAGAAGTCATTGATTTAGAAATAGCTAATAGACAGTCAGCGCAATTTTATCTTTTGCAAGCAACAATTTCTAGAGTGCTCTACATGTTTGCTTTTTATTCAACTTTAACTCATGTAACATCTTTCAGCAGAAAATCTCAAGAAGCTTTTATAAACGTTAATTAACTGAACTTCACAACGTTCTCAAGAACTGAGTATTAATACATCCATTTACATGGCAGGAAGCCAGAAGAACATTACGGTGGAGCAATATGGAGCTTCCTT
>NW_012106509.1:156449-173508 GCF_000951045.1 Mandrillus leucophaeus | reverse complement strand
GCAGCCATTGTACTAAGCCATTTTAGAAGTAGACCCTCCAGCCTCAGTTGAGCTGAACTAGCTGATGTCTTTTGGAGGAGAAATGAGCTGTCCCCCTCTTAAAACTGCTCAAATTTCAGATTTGTGAGGAAATAAATAATTATTATGGTTTCAAGCCAACAAGTTTTGAGAGGGTTTGATACACAGCAATAGATATCCAAAGTAATTACTTTCAGTAGAAAAAAATAATAATGCCTTAATGATATATAAGTAGATGAATTTCTAGTGGTCAAAAATTGTGAAGAATGTAAGTATCATCATGAACATGCAACTTTTGTTTATTTGGTGCAATAAGCCAGCAATATATTTATTATTCATGTTTGACTTTGTAGTTTTCTAGCTGTATGCGTAGAACCACTGATGTAAATCCTTGACCAAAAAATTGAAAAAGGTATATTCTCCATTTACATATAACCCAAAAATATTTAATAAGCGAATGAAAACTATACCTGAAGAGCATCTGTTACAGTAGTATCACCTTCCTGAGCTCTGAATAAATTCTGAACACATAAGGAATTTAGAATAGCGGTCACCTTTAAAAACAAAAACAGAAATGTATAGTTAGCTCTGTTGGGTCTTATCATTTAAAGAAATCAGTTACTGCCACTAAGACATTCAGTTGATGAGGACAAGAATGAGTTAGAGTTGGGCAGAGTACATTGGTCGGTCAAGATGCTTTATCTGTCTAATATACTAGAATTTTATAATTTTAGTCAAAATATTTTTTCTGCATTTTTACTACTTTTATAAAGTTTTCGGGCTTTCAGAGGATAAAGTCATTTCAAACTAGAGCTCTCTAGCCTGTTTGAAATGCAGCTAAAGAAATTTTTCTTTATCCATTTCTGCATGAGTAGTTACGCCCCTAAATCAAAACTTTTTAATGTACCCAGCACATAAATAAAATTTATGGTTGATTTTCAATGAGACTTGGTCCATGAGTGAACAATTTGGCATTAAATCTGAAAACTGAATTGCTTTTTTTTTTCCTGTTGATAGGCATAAGTTAGGATAGAGTCAGTGGTATATAACCAAGATTCAAAATAATAGTGTCTTAAACACTTTCACAGGTAGACAATACAGGGCTAGTATGGCAGCTCTGTTCTGTGAGTTGTTCGGGGACTCAGCTCCTTTTGTCTCGTTGCTCCTCTATCCTCAGGTTGTTTTTCCTACCAATGTATTTAACTTGGCTTGTCGTCACATCTACCTACAAAGCAGTAGGATGAAAGAAGGGCACAGCCTCCCTTTAAGGATGCGACCTGGAAGTTTCACAAACAAATTCTGCTTGAATCCTATTGATCATAACTTAGTTACCACAGACCACACTCAGCTGTAAGGAAGGTGGACAATGTAGACTTTATTCAGAACGGCCATGTGCCCAGCAAAAAATTAGACATTCTATTGCTATAAGACAGAAATGGACATTAGATGCTAGAGAACAACTAGAGTATCCACTGCAAGGTGAACTCACTTGGAAGCAACAGTGAATCTTCCAACTAATATTTTACTTTTACGAGACCCTTGATTTGAACGTTCTGCCTGAATAAGCACCAGACAAATCCTTTACTTAAACCTCTCTGACCAAAATTTCATAAAGACTTCTGCACTATGAGAAGAGATGATAACACCTTTAAGTCATCTTTAGGTACTAGCCATAAAACACTGTAATAAATTAAAGAAACCAGAAGTCATTGATTTAGAAATAGCTAATAGACAGTCAGCGCAATTTTATCTTTTGCAAGCAACAATTTCTAGAGTGCTCTACATGTTTGCTTTTTATTCAACTTTAACTCATGTAACATCTTTCAGCAGAAAATCTCAAGAAGCTTTTATAAACGTTAATTAACTGAACTTCACAACGTTCTCAAGAACTGAGTATTAATACATCCATTTACATGGCAGGAAGCCAGAAGAACATTACGGTGGAGCAATATGGAGCTTCCTTGGTTTCAGCTATATAAAAACATCAAACAGGCAGTACCAGAAAATCAATGTTCATCTGAAAATTGAGTATTTAGCTGCTTTTAGACTGCTAAATTATTATTATCCTATGTTCAATGCAAGGAAAGCCATATTACTAAAACAAAAAGAAAGCCTTATTTTGAAATACTATTTCAACTTACAAATGACTGATGCGTCGTCTAGCTATAAATCTAAAGATAATAATAAAATTGGAAAGATTTTCATCAGATAGACATTTAACACCAAGCTTGATGTAGTTTGTTTCAAGATTAAATTTGAAAAAAGCAGCTGCTAAAAAAAAGTTATTCAATCCACGTGTCAGGAAAGGAAAGCACATATCAGATTTCTTTGAAGAAAAGAATGAAATTATATATGAATGTATATTATGTGTATTTTCTGAACCTAAGTTGGAGTTATTGTGATGAATAAATAATAAAAATGATGGTAAGATACACAATTGATGTGAATGAACTATTCAAAGAACTAACTTTTTTTATATGATATGAAACATATCTCGACAATATCTAAAATCCCAAAGGTTTTTTTACGCTGCTGTTATTAATTGGAGAAATTCATTATATGCATTTCATATGTTCAAAGGAATTTTCCAAATAAACCAGGAGATATAACCTTGGCCCCTTATAGAGGCAGATAAACTCAGTTTAGCTGTTAAATGAGAGTTTCAACATTAAATTTATTTCTGGTAATCTGATCTATGTCTAAAAAAGACTGAGGTCTAAGCCTTGGTTTAATGGAAGCTAAAAAATAGAAATAAAGGCAAGAGTGTTATTTTCATAGGAATGGACAAGTGTCCAGTGTAAGGTTTACTGATGACAACCAGCATAAGGACTAATGAAATATGAACCAATGACTTTTAGCTCAGAGTTTCATCCATAATCTCTCCAAAAATCTTCTTAAATAGACTTTTTATACCCCTTAAATAAGGGCAATTAATATAGGACAATATTCTAAAAACTCTTTTAAAACTTCTGGTTTTTTAAAATCACAAGAAACTTAAATTTTTGGAAAATTTCTCCTAGGACATTTATCCTGGCAAGGCTCATAAAGAAAAAAACTGTGCCTTCCTTCCACCTGGCTCACCCTTTCTTGGGGACTGACATGCTCAAAACATTAGAGAGGATTGTAAGCCAGCTAGCTAATCAAAGCCGTTTCGAAGCTAATAGCCTAACCTTCTGGGTTATGTTGTTTGGTTGTAGAGGGTCCAGGTGGAGGGCTTTTCCAAAGGAATATCAAATTTAACTTTAATGACTTACACAAAGAAAAAAATTCTGGTCATCAAAATGTGATAAATGTGACAAGTCTCTTTGCTAATAATACAGATGAAGTAGAAAGGATGATAGTCATCTATGATAATATGGAAAATAGCTTCATCCAGTAATGCAAGTGTTTTAAAGAAGAATGCATATATGCATTTTCCTATACACATTAGAAAGGTTTTGTTTGTTTTTTAATAAGACTAAGAACCTTTGTCTGCAGATTTGAGAATCCTCTTATAGTAGGAGGTACGAAAATGAGCAAGATGTGGTTCCTGCCCTCAAGAAGCTTGCAATGTAAAAAAAAAAAAAAAGAAGGGGGGATATGTTTCCAAGAGAATAAAATAGGTATCGCTAAAAAAGAGCAAATAACATCTTATGAGTTTTAAAGGAGAAAAAGATTGAGTTTCTTGGGAGAATCAGGAAAAAGTTACATGAGTAAGGAAATATTTGTTATGGATCTTGACGTATGGGTATGATTTTGACAACTAAAGTCTGGTTACCTGGGAGTTGGGGGTAGTGGTGGAAGAATTCCAAGTAACAGAAAGAAAAGGCAGAAGACATATAAAAGCCTAAAACGCACTGAGTAGCATAGGTAGAAAGCAGAGCGCCAAGTAATAGAAGATAAGAATGGAAAGATAACAGGTTAAGGTAACCGCTATTCTTTGTTTCAGCTTACAACATATCCATCAAAGATGTTGGACACAAACTCCTGAGAGTGGATTTTATTTTATCTCTTCTTTTAAATTTTGTTTTAAGTTCACAGGTACACGTGCGGATTTGTTATAAAGGTAAATGTGTGCCATGGAGTTTGGTGTACAGATTACTTCATCACCCAGGTAATAAGCCTAGTACTCAACAGGTATTTCTTCTGATCCTCTCCCTCCTCCTACCCTCCACCCTCAAGTAGGCCCCAGTGTCTGTTCTCCTGTTTCTGTCCATGTGTTCTTGCTATTTAGCTCCCTCTTAGAAGTCAGAACATGCAATATTTGGTTTTCTGTTCCTGGTTAGTTTGTTAAAGATAATGGTCTCCAGCTCCATCCATGTTGCTGCAAAGGACATGATCTCATTCTTTTTTTTATGGCTGCATAGTATTCCATGGTGTTATATATATCATATTTTCTTTACACAGTCTACCATTTATGGGCATTTAGGCTGATTGCATGTCTTTGCAATTGTGAATAGTGTTGCAATGAACATATGTGTGCATGTGTCTTTGTGGTAGACAATTTATTGTCCTTTGGGTTTATACCCAATAATGAGATTGCCAGGTCGAATGACAATTCTGTTTTAAGTTCTTTGAGGAATCACCACACTGCTTTCCACAGTGGCTGAACTAACTTACACTCCTGCCAGCAGTGTATAAGTATTCTTTTTTCTCTGCAACCTTGCCAGCATCTGTTATTTTTTTATTCTTTAATAATAGCCATTCTGACTGGTCTAGATGATATCTCATTGTGGTTTTGATTTCCATTTATCTAATAATTAATGGTGCTGAACAGTTTTTCACATGCTTGTTGGCTGCATGTATATCTTCTTCTGAAGAGTGTCTGTTCATGTCTTTTACCCACTTTTTAATGGAGTTGTGTGTTTTTTTGCTTGTAAATTTGTTTAATTCCTTATAGATTCTGGATATTAGCCCTCTGTCAAAAGTATAGTTTGCAAATATTTTCTTTCATTTAATAGGTTGTCTATTTACTCTGTTGATAGTTTATTTTGCTGTGCAGAAGATTTTTAGTTTAATTAGATACCATTTGTCATTTTTTGTTTTTGTAGCAATTGCTTTTGGCATCTTTGTCATGAAATCTTTGCCAGTTCTTATGTCCAGAATGGTATTTCCCAGGCTATCTTCCGGGTTTTTATAGTTTTAGGTTTTACATTTAAGTCTAATCCATCTTGAGTTAATTTTTATATGTGGTTTAAGGAAGGGGTTCAGTTTCAATCTTCTGAATATGGCTAGCCAGTTATCCCAGCACCATTTATTGAATAGGGACTCCTTTCTCCATTACTTGTTTTTGTCACCTTTGTCGAAGATCAGATAATTGTAGGTGTGTGGCATTATTTCTGGTCTCTCTATTATGTCTTATTGGTCTATGTGTCTGTTTTTGTAAAAGTACCATGCTGTTTTGGTTATTATAGTACTGTGGTATAGTTGAAGTTGAATGATTTTTAAGAAGTTGTTCCATACACTCTTTATTGCTAAGAGTGCTCATTCAACTTTTGGTAAGCTATGCCATATAATTGTACATTAAAAGCTCCAAAAGTTTTATTAATTGTGACCTTGAGATGACCACAGCTATATTAAAAACTCACTTATTTTGTCAAATGAGAACCACATTGCCTGGGTAAAGCCTGTGATCTTTTTCTCTATGAGTATAATAAACATGGAAGAACTTTA
Source organism: Mandrillus leucophaeus (assembly GCF_000951045.1). NCBI lineage: Eukaryota > Metazoa > Chordata > Mammalia > Primates > Cercopithecidae > Mandrillus > Mandrillus leucophaeus. The sequence continues at coordinate 167,838 of NW_012106509.1, read as the reverse complement.
GAATCTACAGATGACCCTTAGCAGTATGAGTCTCTTCTAACCAACCCTTCTAGAGACGTTGAATGAGCACCAGTATTTACTGATTTAAGTTTGGCTTCCTCTGACCCAAGCCTTCTAATGGAAGTACTAATTAGTATTAAGATAACCCAAAGCAAGATCAGCTTTTAAAGCCAAATACGGCATGAAATATTACATGTACCCAATTATTCATTTTAAGCACAGGAAATAAAAGCCCACAGGTTAAGTAACTTGCCTGAAGTTACCTAGTCAGTTAACTAACAAATTATCAGAGCTACAGATAAAATAGGTAATATTAAGAGCAAAAAAGAAAAATTATTGAATTTACCATGATGTTTTTCTCCACTTCTATTATCAAAGATTATTTACTAAATTAAGACCTCCTGACTTATTTAGAATAATTATGACAAATACATTTGAAATTGGTTCCCTCACTTACTTTCTTTGTCCATGCTGGCCTCTTTTATTATCCTCAAAGATGCCAAACATGGTCCTGTCTCAAGGCCTTTGCACTTGCTGTTCCCTCTGCCTGGAATGACCATATGACTTGGCAGCAATTAAATATAAACATTCCTCCAGAAAGATTATGCTGCCCTTCAAAAACCAAGGCCTTGCTGTATGTTTTAGAATACTGCCCAAATTAGGGATCCTTCTTAGGTCAGGCTTGTTTAGCTTCTTTTTCATTATGAGAAAGTAATTGCAGAGTCCCAAAGGGCAATCACAGGCTGATGTGAAGTCTTATCTGCCTGGGCAGTCCAGGAGCCCCAGCAGGCATGGCTGACTTTGTCTCAGGGTGGCAAAAGGCATGGTCCCTCCTCTAGAGCCAAAGGCCCTGGTAATGGTCAGCAAACCCTCCAAGGGGAGAGAGGTATACTCAAGTCCTGGGTGACATCTAGGCACAGCTCTCCTCCCTCAGACCCATGAGATAGGTTTACTGGCATCCTCCAATCACATGCTTTACCTCATCTGCAACAGGTTTAACGGACGTATCCAATCCCAATTTTCTTGCCTCATTTGAGAAACTAAATGGTGAATACCTTTAAATTGTCTAGTAGAAAACAGCCAGCAAGCATGTTATCTGGACAAAGAAACTTGTCACAAGAATTTTGCACATTTTGCAGGACTTTGCTTTTGTGTAAGATGTATAATATACCCTTTGGGAGGAGACACCGATCTCAGTGTGACTTCCTTAAGAATAACAGACACTGTCACAGTTTGTTAATCATGATTTGTCTCCCAGGAGAGGGAGAAGATTATTAATTACCCAGCGAAGGTCAGGGAGTCATCAGGCCCATAAACGGGGTTTACCTCAGAAAACTAACCAGTGGGAGGTTGAGCAAAGCTACAAGTCATGCACGTGAAGGCTCTCCTCCCCGAGCACAGCCTCCAGTTCCTGATATGCCTGCAGAGTGTCTGCAGTGGACACAGTCCAATTTCTAGACTTGCTTATGAATTTCGAAAACTTTGTATATACATAGATATCAACGTTTACAGGCAAACTGATTGAAAGGGTGTAATTTCTGGTGCCCTGCCTAACCACGCAAATGCAGAGCTGGGTCAGCTTGCATCTGCAGCGCCGCAGTCCCTTCCGAATACACAACACTCCAAAGGAGATGGGAGACCTCCTACTTCGCCCTGCCCTCAGTGACAGCGTTTCTCATTTTCTTTGCCTTCTGCTTTCTGATCCACAAAGTAGAAGTGAGGAAAAAAAAAAAAAAAAACTTCACAAATTAATATACCATTGGGTTATGCTGCCACATAAATGGCTAATTGTAATACAGTGTGAGATAGGCTAAATTAGGAATATGAAGTGCCAGTGTAAAACAGATGAGGCAACCTGTCAGCCTGCCCAGGGAGAAGACCAGTCATGGAAGCTTTCCAGGGTTAGGCTTGGACCCTGAAGTAGGAATCAGGGTGTGCCATGCAAATACTTAAGAAGGAAGGCCGTCTCCATGGAGGAGACTGACAAGGCCAACGCCGTTGTGTTTGCCTGCAAAGCTGCAACACTGCTTCTCTTCTTGGGCTAGGAAACACCCAGCTGTTCCTTCACTGGTTTTGGAAGGCAGAGGCAAAAAGCAAAACAAAAACAGCAAGAACCACCAGAGCACACACCTCTCTAGGTCAAATCTCATTTCCCAATACCAGCAACAAAGTTGATACCTTTTCATTACCAGTCTTGGACTTAAACTCCACCCTCTCTCCAGAGTGGGAGTGGACCCAGATGAGCAACCCAATCGCATATTCTAGAATCTGGTCTGTAGCCCCCACTCAGTTCCATGTTTGATTTGGTTACGGAGGGATCCTCATTGAGCCAGTGGCATCAGGACCTCTGTTCCACAGCTGCTCTTTCAACAAGTCTATGTACCGCACACTCCTCCCCTAGAAGGACACCATCTGCCAGCAGGAGGAAACCTCTTTTCCTGCCACCATCTGCCCTGGTCCTCCTTCCCTGTCTCCGAGGCATCTGTGATCTTTCATGCCTGGCTCTCTAGCCTAGATAGTTCTAGAACACCAGAATATATTAAAACATTCATACACACACACAACTTCTTTCAACAGCATAAGAACCTAATGTTGACTTTTCTTGAGTTTTTTTATTTATTTTTATTTTATATATTTTTTTTAGCTCTCCTGATAATTTCTTGTGTATGGACACATTAAGATCATCATTCTGCACTAGGGATCACTATCCAAAAGTCAGGGGAAAAAAATCAGACTCTCAAAATCAAAACGATTTCAAGTAATGAAGGTTTTGAGTATAAAATATGTGTTTAAGGGATTTTGTTTAAAAATACACTTTGGCTGTCACTTTAAAAAGATTCGATCAGGGAAGAAAAACCACTATGCATGATATGGAAGTAGAAATTTATTATAGGAATTGGAACTTGCACAATTGTGGGAAGAGCAGGGAAGGTAAAAATCTGAAAAGTGGAGTTAAAACGATAGAGAAAAGCCACAGGCGACTCAGAACTTGCAGTGATTCCTGGGAGCCAGCACGTCCTGCTGCCGGAGCGGGAACTCAAAGCCTACGGAAGGTTGTTGGTTCTTCAGGTCTATGGCCTCTGTGAGTTCTCGGCAAAGCATCTTGTAGAAAGCCTAGTAGAAGACCTGGGACAAGGTCAGCATCAGGAAGGAGCGGGGAGTGAGGACAAACAGGAACCTGCTAACACCTCTGTGTCTGTTTCTATCACCAACAGGTGCCGATAACCTTCAGAACATGGCAGCTGCTTCCCTTCTGCCTCCCAGAACTCACAACTTCCCTTTGGACCAACTCCAATCTGAAATTATGTAGAAAGGGAGAGTCTGAAAAACATAGTCCCAAACATAACCAAGTAGACAAAAGAACAATCTGGCACATTGATTGTTATTTTGACATAACCACCTGATCACCAACAGCTCATTGTAGTCAGGTGCAAGTAAATATCTCACCTCAAATGCAACAAGTCCAAAGTGAATGCATCATAGTGTCCCAGGCTTCCACTAAATAAAAACAAATAAATAAAACAAACAAAAAGCAATCTTTTATCCTTCAGCTTTATTAATGCATAATTAACAAATAAAAATGGTATATATACTTATGGTGTACATCGTGACGTTTCTGTCCGCGTATACAAAAAGCAATCTTTCTGAGTAATGCTCAGTTACCACTACCTTTAAGTGATCCTGTGTATTCCACACCCTAAGTGTCCATCTGACCTTCCTCACTGCCCTGTGTCCCAGCAGTCACTGCCTTCTATCAAGCTTTCCTCTTTGCTCTCCTGCACTAATAAAGTGCTCCTCTCTCTTGCCACCCTGCCTCCAATCTTGCCCTGCTCCAAACCTTCCATTAAACCACAGAAATATTTCTAAAATGTACAATTCTGCTTATTTTACTTAAATTATTTTAGTGACTCCTTATCACCCACCATATACATCTTTCTTGGTGTGATATGCAAGACCCCTTGTATATATTCTGACCCCCACCTACATTTTTAGCCCCATGTCCTGTCCTAATCCCAAACGCATTGTGCCCCAACTATTTTAAACTATTTGTAAAACCCTGAATATAGGATTATGTCAACACAGGAGTCTGTGTGCTTTCATCCCCTTGCAAATACTGTTGCCTGACAAACTCCTTCTCATCCCATAGGATGTGACTCAAACGTGACCTCCTTTGTGGTATCTTCCTTGTCTCCTCACCTTCTCCCAATCGCCAAAGTCAGTCCATAACATTTTCCTAATAGTGGATAGCATGTGCCATGCTGTACCAGGTCTGCTGATTTACATGTCTGTCTTCTGTGCTAGCTGTGAGCTCCTCAATGTTAAGGACCACATCTCATTCATCTTTGTAGTCCCAGACACTAACACTTCCCAGGTGCATGGTAGGGGCTCAATAAACCTTTGGTTAAGAAATTAATTGATGAATTACAAGATCTGACATGTTTAAATATTTTATTCCATATTTATAGCTGCTTCCATACAAATTATGATTTCCATAAAACACAGGTTTACATTTACCAAAAAAAAAAATTAATTTGGGAGTAATCCAATAAATGTACATGGCTAAATATTGAAATTCAGTTTAAATCTTGAAATGCCCTTAAATCATATGACCTCATTGATCAGATTAATAAGATTATTTCTAAATCTCAATTTCACCGGTGATGTTGAAACATATTTTTGACCTGCCATCGGAATACAGAACAACAAAGGAAACATCTGGTTGTTCTTAACTTTAGGGAGACAAATCCATTTGTTAACAGTAGCAATGGGAGAGCTGACAGAACCTGATAACAGCTCCAACACGGGGAGCTCAGCCCACAACAGATGGACCAGACACTTCACGGAAAGCTTTAAAAAGATGTCTTTTCTAATTCAGGTTATACACTCCTTGAAAGTTCCTTCAACATAAGCACAAAAGTTCGCAGATGATTTTATCAGATCTGACAGCTTTTTTCTAGAGGTTAGTTTGCAATTGCCTCTTGAGGATAGTTTGGTTGAATTTCACTGGATTTTGTAAGTAAAGGCAGGAATGTTTCTAATAGGTCAACAAACTGAAAGTCCTAAGCAGTTTACATCACTGCCAACTTTCTGAGTGCAACCCTTGGCTGGTCACAGTTTGTGTTCTTTTTTTTTTTTTTTTCTTTTTTTCTTTTAATAATTCTTCATCAGCTAACCAAGGTTAATCCAGAGTTATTGCCATTTCTTCTATGTGTTTTGGACTAGATTAATAGTAATTATGTTTAGGCTCTAAGATTGTTAAAGAAAAAAAAAAAAGAAAGAAAGAAAGAAAAAGAAAGCTCAAACCCTGGCCAGTACAAAATTGTTGAAAAGCATTTTAATACAACTATCTTAATCATATTTCTAAATATGTTAGTCATATATAATAGTTACAGTGATTCTAATCAACTTTCCAAACATTCTATCCCTTTTCAATGCCATAAGACCTATATATTCCCTCTTAAACTGTTAAGTTTTATAGCCATTTTTAAATTGTCTAATTTACTTTTGGACTCACCAAATAAAAGATCCCTAAGTTGATTATTAAATCATTCCTATTGGAATAGAATAAAGAATTTAATAATATTTGGACAAGGCAGTAGTTAATAAGAATCACACACTGAAGTATTTTCTAATATAATGTCCCCTTACATATACTACAATTAGTAAATTGTTTGGTATATTGGCTTTAAATGGACTGGCTTCAGTAAAATTGTGGTTGATACTTAATATATTTTTTAATTATTTTCATGAGACTTTGGAACGGTTTTCATAGCTGAAGAAACTGATCCACAGGGGTTAAATACCAAAGTACACATCAAGTTAGCCATAAAACCTAGAATTGCAGTAATTACACAAACTCACACACTCACAGACACATTTTTAAAACTCCATCCTTAATGAAATGCTGATCGATGAAAAAAAAAAGCACTTTATTTTTCTTGGCGCATTATTTTCCAAGATAGGTTATTTTGGTGCCAAAGTTTAAATTAATGGATGGACTGGATAAGGTAATTTGGAAATGATGCTATACTATGCTGTATAAAAATGAAAATTTTCTTCCCCAAAATTTACCACAAGGTAAAAGACAGAGAAAGAAAAGAAAAATAAATGAACATGACTTTGGAGATGGAGGCATTGATAGGTCAAAGAGTTATGAAAGCAGCCTTCCAGGACTTTTTGGAAGTCTTGGCCTTAATTTCTCATCTTCTAAGAGGACAGAGACTCTCCAAAATACCCTTTCTTAGGACTTCTCATTGCCTGTCGTCTGGTTTTTCCTTTCTTTCTCACATTCCCTAGGTTCCCAAAGGAGAGCTCAGAAATTGTGAAAACAGAGGCCCTAGAGAAGGAACATTCCAGTCCCTATTAACATCCCACAGGTCTGAGTCCTAGGCACCTACAGCCCACAACTTAGGCCAACTTGACTGCCCAGGACCCTGGCTGTGACCTGTGCAGTGTTCTACAGATGGACAGCATGGCACCTTTGGCCTGCCCGGCAACATCAGTCCCCAAGGATCAAGCCAGAAGAGAAGTGGCCATGCCTTAGGATGTGGCTGACTTTGTAGACAGAGAAGGAAAATGAAAGAATGCCTTAAGTTCTACCTCTCAAATAAATAAATAAATAAATAAATAAATAACTTTTGGGTACTAGGCTTAATACTTCGGTGATGAAATAATCTGTACCACAAATCCCATGACACGAGTTTACCTGTGTAACAAACCTGTGCATGTAACCCTGAGCCTAACATAAAAGCTTAAAAAAATATATATGTCTACTGCTCCCAGTTAAATGACTGCCTCATTCACTACAGAAGCAGAGACAGTTTAAAATAATTATAACGGAGGCCGGGCGTGGTGGCTCACGCCTGTAATCCCAACACTTTGGGAGGTCGACGCAGGTGGATCACTTCAGGTCAGGAGTTCAAGATCACGCTGGCTAACATGGTGAAACCCTGTCTCTACTAAAAATACAAAAATTAGCATGGTGGCGGGAGCCCGTAATCCCAGCTACTCAGGAGGCTGAGGCAGGAGAATCACCTGAACCTGGGAGGCAGAGGTTGCAGTGAGCTGAGATCACACCATTGCACTGCATTGCACTGCAGCTTGGGCCACGAAGCAAGACTCCATCTCAATTAAAATAAATAAATAAATAAATAATTATAATGGAAGTGCAGTCATTCTGGAATGACACAGACTTAAGACAGCTGTGTGACTTTGAATAGGTTACATGATCTCTCTGAGCCTCATTTCCCTCAATGTAAACCGAGAAGGATGATACCTATTCTGGAGATTTTTTTTAATGAGGATGTTAGCAGAGCTCCAAACTCATGATGAATACATGGTACACATTTAATAAATGAGAGTTAAATTCATTATACCTTTGCCTGATTTTCGGAGAGAGGTCATAAGCTGGATGTGAAAATGAACCAAATCGCTAACAGAATTGCAGCACCCTGTTGGAGATGGTAATATATTTTTAATTTTTCTGCCTACAATTTCCTAAGTCTTCTAATTAACATTGTGATACTTTAGCTTGTAGCCTAGCAGTCTTGTTCTTGTCCTCAATGTTAAGTATGCTCAGTCATATTTTTAGATAACTTAACATTGCATATTTATTTTTAGAGAGCCCAGCCACACATAAATGACCAATATAAATCAACATAAAAGCAGTTCATGTCCAAAGTGCCCAGTTTTAACCCTCTGTAGCTGGCAGTTCCATTTTTTAAGGCAAAGTTTCCTAATGTGTATAATCTATAAAACTAATTTTATAGGAAATTGACACTGAAGATATTAAGAAAAATCAAAGCACTCTGTGGTCAATTAAATTGGGGAGATGGTAGGGTAAGTAAGCAAAGTTAAAAAGGTTTTTTTCAGTTTTTGGTTCGGTTTTGCTGTTTTGTTTTACCACATGAATTTTCAAAACCTTCAACATTTGAATGTACATGACATAGCTCTGAAAAGGTAATAGGAGTTCTATATTTCCAAATTTTATTTGTGCTCAGAAATGATATTAGGTGCCATTACCTGAATTCTTCTATTGTCTTTTTGTAGAGACATTTGCTATAGGCACAATAATAGGGGTGATGGGGCAGGAGGAAGGGAAAAACAGAGTGAGAGAAGGCGTTCCAGAGTAACTACTCTTTAAGGCAGGGATCACAGATCCTAATGCCTACAGGAGAAAGTGACATCAAGATTAGAGGTGGGTCAAATGCAACCTAAGAGAAGATGGTAGGTCAGTGGCAAACAGCAGAGCATATGGTCTTTCTACCACAATTCACACTTTTAAAAACATTCTGTGCACCTGTGTATGTCTGGGGGCCTTTTCACCACACACTGCAAGCATGAAGCCCCTATTCTTAGGAGACTGCTTTCATTTTTATTTCAAAAACAACACCAACTTCAAGAGTGCCTTCAAAGATCCGAATTTTAATTTGTTAAAGGGAGAGAAAAAAAGATGGGGCATATTAGAGCAGGAGGTGACTGTTCCTCTGTCTTCGTCACAGCTACCACTAGGCCCATCTCAAAGTTAAGAGATGGGATCCTGTTTATAGTTCAACATTATGTTATCCACAAGTGGGTGGATAAGAACCACTCATGCCTTTGGATCATTTATATTTTACCAGACACTGTTCCATGTGCTCTACTTGTAGCTCCTCATTTTATCCTCACAATAACCCTATCATGATCCCCATTTCACAGATGACACACAAGAGAGTGTAATCCACTGGCCTGTAGTTACACGGCTAGCAAGAGACAGAGCTGGGATTGAAATCCAGGTTGTCTGGTTCTAAAACTCTTAACTATTGTGCTCAACTCAGTCTTGGAGGTGTTGTTCCCCATTTGAGGGGGTCTATCAGTTTTAATTGCTTTTGGCTGCAAGTGACAGGAGTCCTAGCTACCAGTGTTTGGAACAAGTTTTGTTTTTGTTTTTGTTTTTCCCCACAAAACAGGAAATCTGGAAGCAGGTATGTACTGGCAATAGTGCTGTAGCCCAGCAATGTCAGCACCAACTTCTGCACGCTGGTCACAAGATGGATAGTTCTTCACTGGGCATCATATATGAAATCAAGAAGCAAGAAAGAAAAAGGAGTGGCACCAGCCTTAAACTCTTTCCCACAAGGCCCCAGCAGACTTCAGCTTACACCTCATTACCGGAATGATATCACACGGCCACGTCTAGCTGCAAAGGAGTCTGGGAAAGCAAGTATTTCTCTTTTCCAGCCCCAAGAGTGGAGGCAGGAACAGAAAAATCTTGTTGGGAACAGGTGCTGGCTTAGCCAGCCAACAGTGTGGACCACAAGGGATTTGGTTTGGTTAAGAAAATACCAACAGAACTTCATCATACAGTGTGTCACCCATGCCATGAACCCAAGGAAAGTTAAACAGCAACAATTAAAAGTGCTGCAAAACCAAAATTGAATTACAGAACTCTTATTACCTTTTGAAATATCTGTTCCCATTCATTTCCAAAAATCTGAAATTATCTGTAAACCTTTTCCCAATCAAATCTGTCTAGGTAGTGTGTAAAAATTACTTGACCTTCACACACCCAGATACTTTCAGTTATGCTATCGTTAGCTATGCTATTTTCATTAAATGTTATCTCCTTATTTACAGTTAATAAGTGAAATGACCATTTTCAATACAGTTTCAAATTGGATTGAAATTTTGTTAGTTATTATAAACTAGGAAGCTTCAGTGCTGAAAATACATAACAGGTTGTTTGTATTTATCATCTATTTTATTTTCCAGTTTGCACTGGCTTTTCTGGGTCTTTCTACAACTTTAATTGTAAATTTTTTCTTTTATATTTTTATCATGGCACTCAAACTCAGAAAACCTGTTAAGGCAACTACATAATGTGATCTAAAAATCCAGTTAACATATTGCTATGGAAACCAGGAAATAGAAACAGCACTCTAATCATTCCTTTAGACAACCATGGCTGTGTGTGTGAGTGTGTGTGTGTGTAAAACTTTTTAAATTCATTAATTTATTCACCTTTTATTGAAAGCTGTTACTGAACCCAAAATCTGTAATTGATCTGTCCATAAATAGGCCAAGTGCCTTATAACCAGTAAATTTGTTTTTTGTTTTTTGTTTTTTGTTTTTTTTTAAATGAGCTGTAGTCATTGATAAATTATGCCATGCAGTATCAGGAAATCTCCAGTCAGGTCGCGTTGTTTATTTAGCCAGCGGAGGCCTCTTGGTATGGTGTGAAGGACACCTGACTGGGCTGAGAGCTAAGTTCTAACCTTGCCCCTCTTACTAACCAGATGTGTGACTCTTTCGGGAACTCTTAGGGACTCAGTTTCTTTACCTGCAAAATGGTTCAATTCAATAGTAACGTAACGGGAACTTTCCTTTTCCATAAAACTGGGGAATCACGAGATAATCTCTTTTGAAGATTGAAATCACTCTTATGTAACCTCTGGTAATGCCTGGCACTTGGGAAATGATAACTATTCTCACTGTATTTTTCTATCTTTCATTCTGTAGTAAATAAGACCTGAACCTGCATAGTAACTGTTATTTTAACCCATGACTTTCAATAACGAAGAGATCTATGTCTCATTATCTATTACCATGATTGAACAAGCCCGTGTGAGATGCTTGAACAGGCCCATATAAGAGCCGGAACAAATTCAAGTCCTAACCAGCAATGCCCGTTCCTTAGATCCTATTACCTTTGAGTGTTCATTTACTCTTGTAGGTGTCAATTTTTATAGCGAAATATAAAGTTATCCCAACACAATTGCACCTAATAGAGTTCACCAAGGCCCCAAAAGCTCTGTTTTAAAAATCATCGTAAGACTTCAACATTCAAGAATTAAACTTTTGTTCTATTTTGCTTGTTCATCGCTATTTGCCCAGTTATTTAATCAGTCTGCTTCCGGCTATGAAAAAAAGAAAAAGAAAAAGAAATGGAAGTCTCCTCGTGGTTAAACTCCTCTGTTGTTCTTCCTTGCAGAATTCTGAGTTATTACAGTAGAGGATAATCGTTGCATAATGAAATCATTGGGACAATTCATCCATCCACTTCTACCTCCGCCTCTAACAGTGAACTCCTTGTGTCTGCGGTGCCCAAATCTCTCTATACTCGGGTGGGCGCGGGGCGGTTAGCGGAGACGTGGGAGAAGCGGAGAGCAGAGCTCGCGCCCTTCCCGGGGTCAGCGAGCGGAGTGCCAGGAGGGTGCGCGCCCTGCCTCTGCGCCCGGGGTGACACTCGCCTCCCAAGCGCCAGGAGGGGGAGTCTCGGTCTCGCTTATCTCCGGCTGTGCTAACTTCAGACTGCCTGAGCTGGGGGAGGAGAGCGCGCAGCCAGGGCGAGAAAACTTCTCCACCTAGAAAGTTTCACCTTGTCGTGGGCGGGGCAGAGGCGGGAGGAAAC